>NW_022884090.1:0-19623 GCF_011952255.1 Bombus vosnesenskii | reverse complement strand
GCACTCACCACCATTGATAAAACATATCGTTGTTGGTTTTCCTTCCAGGTAGACTGTTTTTGACACTGCTTGTTTTGGAGGTACGTCGTTTTCCTGTTGCAATAAAAGTATATTATTGTCAACTTTTAATTGTTGATTCGAGAGTTCAAATTTGAATTTAGATAGGGCTGGCAAACCGAGTATGCCGTCTTCTATAATTGGAAGGTTGTCTTCTACCACGAAAAATTCTAGAGTTTTGCCAAATAGTTTTATCAAAGCGTGTTCGTTGGTTTTAAATTTAGAGTGTCCCATCGAGAATTTCCGTTCTTTTGTTATTCTTGGTCGTAATACGCATCTCTGCTTGAGTATATTAATTCCTGCTCCGCTGTCAATGAGGAATTTATGTCGCTGTCCGTCGGATCGTAAAAGTACTGTGGGTAGTCTTCCCGTTGTGGCGTTAATTCGTGGGTCTGGTCTGTTGGTTTCTCTATTTCTTCCTTGTGTGTCTCGAGATTGTGGACTGCTGGTGGTCTCGGAAATTGGCTGGGTGTTCGAAAATTTTTACATTGACTGGAGACATGTCCGATCTGGTTGCATTTGAAGCATTTTAATTGTGTCCTTTGGGCAAGTGGTATTTGTTCGGCTTGTCGGAAGCTTCTTGGCATTGGATTGGGTGTTGGAGTTGGTTTTTTAGTGATCGGATTAGGATTATTGGTTGTTAGTCGTTGCTGCTCAGGGAGTCGTAATCGTTCTATTGGTTTTAGTCGTCGATTTCGATCTTCCCTGAAGAATCGCTCGATGTCGGTGGCTTTCTTTTCGGCTTCAAGGATATTGTATGGTGGATTGGCGAGTAGTAATTGTCCTATTTCGCCTTTCAGGCCTCGGATAAAATCGATCACGGAGTCTTTTAAAACCCTGTCGTTCATAGCTCGTCTAGTAATTTCGTCACGGTATTCGTTCGTTATACTGTATTGTAACTTATTGAGTGCTCTGCGGAACCTGATGATATAACTTTGCACACTTTCGTCGTGACGCTGTCTCGTTTCGCGTAGCTGGTCTTGATGTTCTCTAACAGAGTCTTGGGTGGCTACGTTTCGTCTTAGGGCATCGTACAAGTGTCCGTATTCGTATATCGGCATATTGCAGATTTTGATCATTTTTAATAGTAGCGTGCGTTCGCTACACATGGCTCGTAATTCGCGTACTTCGCGTATGAATTCTTCTACTCCGATATTGTCTTCGCCGTTTAATTGCGGAATACATACTATCGCGCCTTTGGCCCGTAAGCTCGGAGAGGCGAATTGCGGTGGACGGTCTTCGTAAGAGGGATGGTTGCCTTCTTCTGTTCGAATTGGAACGCATGGTGGGGAAGTTCTATCTCTCGCGGCAACAGATTCGTCCATAGTAATAAGGGAGCCTAGTTCTGTAGTAGCGTCGCGTCCTATTTTTATTTTAGAGATATTTTTGCCTAATAGTTCTATTTCCGCTGCACGCTTCTTATTTTCACTGTCGGCCGTCCGTTGTGTCTCTTCTACACGTTGCGCAAGAATTTCAATTTGTTTTTGTATCACGTCGAGTATGGCACGAATCGAATTGTCCGTACCTCCGTTTGTAGAAACGGTTTCAATAGTTTCGACTTTGTCTTTTCGTGATGTGGGCATGATTCTAATTGAGCTTATTGAGTCTGAACTACTGTTGCTATTTGGACTCGAAGCGCTTGAGAAACTGGGTTTTCTCACACGGTATCGTGAAAATGAATCCAGATTTTTCAGCTTACCGTAGTAGCTATGACCGTTGAGGAGTCTCAGCGATGTTTCCTCTCTGGTTGGTTCTAGATTCCGAATCTTATTCGTAGGCTTGCTCTGCGCTGACCGTAGTCCTCTCGTCTAGTTTCACCGTAGTGGAACGTTGAAAGTTGCTGCAGGGCCTCGTAGTAGCAAAGATTCGCACTGCGTCCGATGATCCTTCGATCTTCAACGATGCGCGTACGCCGAAATCGTAATTTCGTTTGCACTGAAGTGAATAGATCCTGGCACGGATCGCCAAAAATGTCGTGTAAAATTAAGGTAAAAATAAGGAACTTGTTAATTTCCGAAAAGGAGATGAAGTTCTTTTTATTTTTTACTCAATTTATACAATTTTTTTCGGTTCGCGATGATACGCTTTCGATACTTGGATTAGTTAAGAATTTTTTTTAGACTGACTGGATGATTTTGAAGGGAGCATTTATATTCTTCCATTCGTTGGAGTGGGAGAAGGTTTTGTTTATACTTAGTGTAAAATTCGGAGAACGGCTGGAGTGATCGAATGCCACTCAGGCGGTTGAGAACGGATGCTGACCGGACGGTCACACGCGATAAGGCGTTCGGAATTTCGGTTTGTTATATACAGCTGCTCGAATTTCGTCTGTGACACTCTCTCGGCTCGGAGATAACAGCGCTGTGTGCCGCCGGACGATTAATAACCGACTCGAGATCTAGATACGAATAAGTATAAAAAGGTTGGATCTTGGTTTCGTCGTTCTTACGACCATATAACGCGTTGTAGGACGTGACGATGTGAAACGAAGAATCCCTTCAGAATGGAAAATGCCGCGACACGGAACGACGCGATAGCCGACTTTGATACAAAGCCGAAGGTACTTGACTCGAACGAAGTCGAGTATCGCTCAAGGGAGATCGGTCATGAAGTAAGGGAAAGAGGAGCACTCGTACGATCCTCGTCCCCCGTGCGATTAAATATCGCAAGGGTGCGTTCGACGGAGATCGTAAGAAGAGTCGCGATAAAGCGAACGAAGCAGGCTTACGCCTGTAATCTTTGGAGGTATGTTAATATCGCGACTAAACGTCGTAACCCACGAACTCCGGAGAAGAGGGTCGCAGTTATTAATCGGGCAGCGATAATCGCCGGCTCTACGATATCCAACGAATTCATCCGCCTCCCCGTCCGTCGATTCTCCGTCGTTCTTCGATCGTCGTTCTTAATTACGCGTCTCAGGGGGACGAGAGCAACGCGTATCGCCGCCACGCGTCGATCGAGGAGGTATCGATCCGCTGCCGCGACCAGCGTCAAAGGCCGGGCCGACGAAACAACGTTATGCCACGCGTCGAGATTCGCGTTGCTCGGCGCCTTTCTCCGTGGGTCACGAAACCGAAAGGGAGGAAAAACACGAGGAATCCGTGAAAAGGCGTCGTTGTTCGATCAGCGTGTGTCCAACGATAAGCGAAGCGACGAGGACGCGACCTAACAGCAACACGGGCAATTCCTCTTCCTCGGGTTTCTCGTTTTCTGGATGGACGATCCGGTCCGCAGTTTTGGATTCTCTACAGAGGAGTATACAAGTACTTGATTTGCAAAATGATTAGTTTAAAAGATATCTTAAATTTAACTCTTTTTTATTTTATTTTATTTTATTTCTTTTATTCCTTTTTTTATTTTATTTTACTTTTTTATTCTTTTTTTTATTATGTACCTTGCAATTCGTACAGCTGAACATTAAATTTAGTATTGTAGGACTTGTGTGAATGGGGAGGAAGGATAAGAGAGAGTTAACAAGTTTTTAAGCTTTTATTAGTTTTTATTCACCTACAGTCTTGACTAAGAATATACAATTCAGTACTAATATATATAGAAAAATACAAATATCCACATAAAACTGTACATACAATCATACATACGAAACCATACATACAAAACCAGACATACAAAACCATACTTGACTAAGAATATACAATTCAGTACTAATATATATAGAAAAATACAAATATCCACATAAAACTGTACATACAACCATACATACAGAACCATACATACAAGAATTATTATACTTAGAAAAAAAGAGTCTGGCAATAGTAGCGATTATTCGGGATCGAGGTATCCCAACTCCAGCCAGTATGCTGCCATATCTCTTGCGGATTCTCCCGGCTCTCGGTCCAGCAGCAACCTTGCAGTTATTGCTTCTCCTGGAGAAGGATCGATGTTGACTAGGCTCCCTGTGCGTCTCAACATGGTGAATTGGGCCACTCGATGTCTCTTCCCTTGGATCGGTTGTTCTCGTACACCTGGCAGAACGATTTTTCTAGCCCACGGTGCCATTCTTGCCAAATTACGGGGCAGCAGCCGTATTGAATCGAGACATTGCTCGCTCTCTAACCCCCAATCGATTAGAAAGACGAAGACTGTAGCCAGTCATGGTCCTTTGTAAAAGGATGGCTCTTTCCCAAGCGCTAGATTCCTTAAAATCTACTAGCACGGCGACTAGCATGCCTGTTCTTAAACTTTTCGCCTTCGGCAAGTACTCCACGAGATGTTCCATCATCTTCAAATTGAGTGTTTGGGTTATCTTCGGCCATCCAGCCAAACGAACCCACATGGTGGTAAGTGATTCGACTCGAACCACCCGGACGGGAACTCCTTCTCGGAACCGATCGTTTGTCTTTTGTAAAATCTCCATGGCTTTCAAGCTTTCGAAAAAATTTCGAACGTTAATGTTCGACTATACTGATCTGCCTAGTTTACGTGTCTAGGTCGGATGGTGCTGGCTCCGCCGGGAATCGGACCCCCTTTATATACCAGCAGCACCGACCTTGGAGAGGACCCCCTTTATATATCAGCTGCACCGACCTTGGAGAGGTACTCGGTCACCGTTTAAGCTAAACGCACGTTTTCGTTTGTCTTGTTTCACACTTTTCTTGTCCACGCAATATTTTATAACAGTGTTAACAATATATACAGGCAAAATATATAGTCTATTTTTGATACACAAGCGTCAGATATCAATTATTGCTTTCCGTTAAAATAAATATATCATTATTAGATGCTCTTTTTAACATTCCGATCCGCATCCTTACAATATTTTACAATTTTTAACCTAAAAATGTCGCTAGAAAATAGAAAACGAAAAACAATTTGAAAAGCACTAGCTCCCTTGAATGTGAAAATTGTGACGTGGGTGTATGTGCTTTGCCCTGCTTTAAAATATATCACACTCAATTGTATTATTAATTATTAAAGCAAATTATTAAAGTTCACGTATATGTATCGTACCTTTAAGAAAAGTTAACATTTAATTATCCAATGTGCTTGCGTAGAGAACAGCATTATCCGCCACATATTGCGGTGCAGTATCGTTTACGCGTAGTTCGCGTCAAACCCTGCCCTACGAAGGAACGTCCCTGCACAAAATTCAATCGTACCTAAGACGTTAAACCGATCCTTTGCAAGTTTTCTTCACAGAGATACGCTATACGAGTTCTTTGATTGATATCCGAAAAGTTTCTTTCTGTTTATGAGGAAATAATAGACGCACAATGTTATTTGCTTTATATCGTTTTGTCGCATTACGTACGATCCATTTTGTTCTATTGAGATAAACACCGAGACATTTCACAGACTTGGTTTCACGTTTGTACGGAGGTGTTTTATTGTAAAAACCACGTTTGCGAAAAAAGACATTTTTCGGACAACCTAATATATTTCATACGATGCTGTTGCCAAGAAATATTCATTAACGAAATGCTAAAAATTGTTAGTTGCAAACAAATACTAGGGGAAATTGTTTTATCCGCTTTTACACGCAGAAGAATTTTACGGCTCAATAATATTGCTATTGGAACGAACGAGCCGTTTCGCTAACATCGGAACAAAGTAGAAACGAATCGGTACTTATCAAGGAGAAAACTTTGTCCAGCGTGGGGAAAAGTTTAAGGACCGATGTCCCTCGATCCACGCTGGAGACGGCCGATGAAACAAGGCGAATTACGGGAGACCGGGAGGAGAAGGCAGAACGGGCGGAATAGAAAAGGAATGGATACGGCAAGCTTCGGCCGTGCGATTTCGTATCACGTAGCGTTATCCCCTCGTAAAGTTGGCCACTCGTGCCACTAGCAGAAACTGTATGGCGGGCTCCGAGAGGATTTTAATCGCGCGACGGACGAACGTATAGGTGAAATTACTAGAGAGCGCCGTCGACGTGCCTTTCGGTCCTGCCTGCCCCACGGCTCGGCTGCCACGGATCTAACAGATTTACCGGATCCAACGTGCCGCGTTACGAAACTTCGAAACTGGCTAGAATCGACTGCTAAGTTAATTGCCGGTCGCACCCTCGCACCTACTCGTCTATCAGGCGACTCCAACTAGTAACCAACGAGGAAACCGCTGATTTCAGGAGTAAATTCAACTGAAAATCCGTAACGTGGAACGATGAAAGAGGCCGCACGGAAGAAAATAGCCTGGCGATCAATAGGCTGGAACGTGCTTTCAGACCCGAACGCTTAGCTGCGCCGCCCCGCACCGAGATCCACTCTGACTTTCGCCCTTTGTTGCGAATATGACAGCCCGTTCGCGCTTTACCCTCGACGATCGATGCCGACCACGCTTCTGCCGCCTGTTATTTCCCAACCGTCCGCCGTTTTCCTCCCCTTCTTTTTCATTCTCTTCTTTCCCCTCTTCTCCTTTTATCCTCTTTTCCCTTCTTCTCTCGCCGAAGCGCCGCGGTTGCTGCCGATTTCGGCTACGATTGGCAAACGCAAATCTTACGTGGACGCGCGTTACGCGCGTTCCACGCATTTCAAATTTCACGACGTAACGTACTCGACGACTCAACGTAACGTGGAAAACGCGACAAGATGTTCGAATTTGGAATCATGCGAGCGCGCTGGGTCGATCGGCATGCCATCCGTCAAACGCGCGGCAAATAAATCTGTCGGTGTAATTTTAACAAGCCGCGATACCGCTCGAGGATTATCCGGGTAATTTAAATTCCGCTCGCTCGATCGACGCGACTGATGGAACGACGATGAGCCCGCTGAGCCGAGATGAAATGATAAATTAGCGAATGAAACAGCCAAGTATAATAGAATGCCCGGTTAAATATAGAGCGTTTTAAACCGATTAACAGATAACTGCAAATTAAATCGTCCATTAATGCGGTTCGTCCATGTTCGAGCGGCATCGTTCGAGAATCAGTCGGAGAATTAGTCCGAGAATTAGTCCGAATACCCTCCGATCTATCGTTTTTTCCCCCGAAATCTCGCATTCGATCGGTTTCGATTGGCCATTCGCACGATCCGAATTTAAGTTTCACGAATGTGAATACGAGCGAGCCGTACGTACCACTGACTATCGCACGATCGCTGTGGCAAAACGCTTGCGTGCAATTACCGCTACTTGCCGTTAGTTGAAAGATATTGTCAACGTTATTGCTCGTGCGTGGAAACTCGCTACTTCGCGCAGCCAGTCGAACTGTTCGATATTTATAGTTTGTCGACAAATACCGCGTACCTATCGTCGAGATTCTACGCAAGCATTGCGCGCGTTACAAACCCCTTCTATATCGTGCAATTGTCGTATCGAATAGCCGCTGCTCGAATCTCGCGCTGCGAATCGCATTCGAAAAATATTATTTAGCTAGCTTTTCGATAGCTCCACCATAGTTGCTGATGTTTCGAGTTTTCGACCAAGCAACTTGTTTGTGATAAAAAACTTTTACGCGATAAGCCATATTGGAATAAAAATTACGATGAGTATAGTGGCGGAAGACAAAGACAGACGATATAACGCGTAGTACATGCTCGATATAGCTTAAATTGTTCCATGTTTACGAAGAAAATTCTGACTGAGGTCGGTCTAATGGAATACGCGGATAGGCGACATAGTGGAGATTCCAAGGAAGCAGCATCGTTCATCCAAGGCGGATGCTGCCATTGGAAACGAAAGAAGACGAAGACAATCTACCAGGAGAAGCTGAGAAGATTCGCCATCCGCGAAGCAAAGCGCTCAACGAATTTTGAACTTACGAGAACGAGTAATGCGGGGCGCGCTTGAAATGGCAGCAAACCCCGTTCTCGATCCTTATGCCTTGAAGCGTGATAGAAGGAAGAATGAGGTTTACGACGGAAGGAATCTGTGGAAACGATCGACCTTCGATAGTCCTCAAACGAAAATAGTGTCGGGAATTAACTGTTGTCAAATACACTCCGCGAAACTTTTCACGGTGATCAATTTTACGCGACCGCATCTGATTTCCCTCAAACTTTTTTTATTCGTGCTTTTTATTTAGATTACTTTTACGTCTATCTGTTCGAGTGGAATTTTGCAAGCGAAATTTCACTCTCACTTGCCCATCCCGCTAGGAAACTGAAATTTGGAAATTGGAACACATGCTCACTCACCACGATAATACGATGCAATTCCAAAAAATTGACAATTTTTTTATGAAGATGGAAATGCCTAGCTGAAAAGATCCTTTTATCTCGTAATGCGGTTTAATATAAATTGTTTATAAATTTTTGTTAATATAAAAAGTATCGTTGGATGACAGTTAAAGACTGGAAAGTGACAAGTATAATATGCAAATTAAAGAAATTAACAATGATGATTTTTATCTAAAAATGTACAAAAAAGAAGAAAATTATTTTCTGCGTCAAATAAGCAATCAAATGTTCCGGCACAAGAAAATAGCACAGACATGATATCGTTTAGTTTTGATGTACACAATTGGAATTCCTGAAATATACCTTCTAAATGGCTGAAATAATTTATGGAGAAGGGAACAGTAAAATGTTAACATAAAGTAAAAACGAACAAAAATGGAAACAAAAATGAAACGTTAGATTACAAAAATTGACAATTTTTTGTGGAAAATGGAAATGGGGTTTAATGTACATTGTCGGATGACAGTTAAAGAATAAAAACTGACAAGTAAAATATCTAAATTAAAGAAATTAAAGAATGAAAACCTGGCGGGCTCATATTTGCTTAGTTGTACAGTTTTCAGATTTTTAACACCTTCAGAGGCTCTCCATCTGATTACGTAAATCTCGAACTCGCGACTTGAGTCAAATAATCTTCCATGTTTATCTTGTAATCATCAGAGAATTCTTTTCCGTGCCTTTATTAGAAATTTCTTCACCCAAAAAGTTCATCCAAGAGAAGAGCCAAAACCAAATAGAGCTTATTCAAAGTAGGTTATTCAAAGTTTTCTTTCGCTTAGTCTGCATTTTTTTTACAAGTTTTTAGGATCATTTCCAGGTGGCGAGATAGAATTTTATAATTTTGTTTTGCCTATTTTTCGATCAATACAATGACGAATCTGGAGCGTTTCGTATAATATCATTTAGACCAAAGTCACTATGAAATCAGGTATTTTATTAGAAGAACGTTACGTTCTCATAAAGCACGTTCATCCCTGGAATACTAATGTGGTATTATAGAAGCGCAAAACAAATTCTTCTGATGTATTATAATGTTCTTTCAGTACTAGCATCGCCTGTAGGTGATCGTCTTCTCTTTTTAGCAATTTACAGCTACCGAGAAATAATCTCTATGTAATTACTGATTTTTAATATACCATATCTTGTATTTATGATAATTAAACGTACTATGCGTTTATTATAATTTATGAAAAGTAGTTCTTACCTTAATCTATCTGTGCCTCTGAGCACAAAAGCATGGATTTTACGTTTAAGCGGCTCACAAACAGAATTCAAAGATCATCTAATAAAATTAGAAAATACAACTTTCTACTTAATCAAATTCTAACACGAAAGGAAATATTTGAATCTTCGTATATCATGTAAGATTGATACTTATTGCATTTATTTAAATTTATTTAATTAATAACATTCTATAGTTGTCTTAAATTAATATAAGTGCAAAGTTAAAAACATTCAATGCATATTGGTAAATTGAACTTTATATTTCAGTGGAATAACTTTTCTCCCCCTATTAAAATTATTAATTATTAGTATTTTTTACGAGCATAGCTAACATAAACTGTTTGCAGAAATAAAAAGTAAGAAGCGATTCAAGTAATTTGTTAAAAGAGTGTCTGTCGTTAAAACTATCAAACGAAGCAACAAAAGTAAAGAGAAAGGACTTAGAACTGGATGTTATTGCTTAACCTTGCTGCGATCTTCAGGTTTTTGTCCTTACTCCTTTTTTTTTTTCAACTTTGCTGACTTTAACTTGCTTTGAAAGTATCTAACAACATTGTTACGCATATGCTTGTTTGCGTTCTCTTAGCATTATACCTTTGACAAAAGACTATCGAAATATTTACATATAAAGTCTTTGGTTCTTTTTTATCCAGTAATATTAAGACACAAGTTAACGATGGAAATCAATCATAGAAGGGAAATATTTCGAAACCTTGACTGACAGCAAAGTCGAATAGAAAGATAAATAAATATAAAATTACGCTATGACAGCTTTGTTCTTGTTCGAAATTATAATAATTAACCAATAAGGTTTCTGAAACATGCTGGGCATATCGGCAGTGGATGCTTATGGTCTACATTCCAAAATTTAAGGACGCGTTGATACAAAATTATATTACACGATGTATACACTAGATATTACATATGTAAATAAAAGAGAAAATAACAGTTCGAAAAAGTTTGTTTGCAAACGACACTATCGTCATATATGCACAATTTGTTCTAAATAAATAACTTTAATAGAATGTACCGGATATTTGGACTAACAGACGCCAACGATACAATTACGATTATTCTGTATTTTCGACTTCTTTTTCGCGTAGAATCACCCCCTTCCGCTTGTATCACCAAGTTACCAACCACCCTGTATATACTGTACAAAAGATATACAGCGCGGAGGATGCCATAATGTGGTAGTAACAATCTTTCGTGGGTGAAAAGATTTCAAAGATTTTAAGGTCGTCTGCATTTTTGCTAATTATTTGCCCTACTTTTTTTTATGTCTAGTATATCAGAGCGTGTTGGGACGATTTCAACGACACCTAATACAAGGTAGTTCGAGGGTAAATAAAAATGTAGGCAACAAATTTTACGTCGTAATAAGTGTCCGAAGTAGAAGAAATAGGTTTCTGTTTATATCGATGGAACGTCGGAATCGGCAGGTCGCCGAAGTCCGTATATTTTTATCACCTTGGATTACTTGTAGCGCGTGTTGGCAGGAGACATAGTAAAAACTGTAAATAACGATCGACATTGCTAAAACATTTTACTATGAAAGTGGAATTTTCATTTACTGAGCAAGTATGTAGATATGCTGCATGTGTATGAAAAGACTCAGCAGAATCTAGTAACGTCACAAGCACTGTATGCTGAACCCTATCCAGATTGCGCCCACCCTTCATGCTGTATGTGTCATATGTAAAAAATTAAGGGACACTGAATGCTTAAATACACGAAATCCTAGACGTCGTTTAGAAAATTAGGACAAAAATGAGAAAGAAAATTATTTTGTAAATTGTACATTGTAATGCGTACGAATGATAAGTTTTCCTCCATTTGATCTTATTTAAATTTTAATAATCATTCTTCTCTTCCGCCAAAATGATCATGTTCCAAGTTGTTTGAAATACTGAAAATGTCACATTAAAATAATCGACTAATTATTTAGATAACAGGTGCAATTTGTGATACTTTGAATGCTGGTACGTAACTTTTTTGGAATATGTTAAAAAGAATCTTTTCTTTCTACATGCAATATAATATACATTTCTGCAATTATAGAATCTGAAAGCAGCTGCGATTTCTCGCGATTTGCTTAGTTTTATAGACCGAAAGTCATAAAGACGCTCGCTTTGAAACCTGACGCTTTTTCTCATTAAAATTATGTAATGACCCAGTTATTGACCTTTATGTCCCAATTCATGCAAAATACATCGTGTCATAAGTAGATCCTATTTTTGAGAAACAATTTTATTTCGACCAGGTATCAGCTTTCTGTTTTTAGATTACTATATTATTATCCTTGCACTATTATCTTAACGTTTAAAGTGAAACGTAAACCACGATAAATTTCTTTTACGTCAATACTGTTTCGCCGGGAGGAACAAAAATTGTGAGAATTTTCGTAGGTCGTTTTATGACACGCACGTTCAGAGACAAGATGTTAACTTTCAAGCCACGATCTTGCCATTCAGAATGATCTCTTTCAACAATAGAATAGTTATCTGCAATATCATTTTGAGATATTCAAAGTTAGTTAGAATTTCTTTTCGTTTATAGAATCGCGATATTTACGAGCATGCTATAAAACCGATGCTACACAAACTTCATTTTTAATATAGAATAAAATGACACCGAAAAGAACGATTATTTTATTTCCATTAAAAGCGGACAATGCTTTAAAAAAGTGATATTGGACGCTCTTTTTCCAAATATCGGGTTTCCCCATTACATTATAATGTTACAGCAATGAAAGTAATTACGCATGGTTACTCTAATTAATATTCCGTCACGCCTTAAAACAGAATAACTTTTTTAAAATTACGGTAACGACATAGTTTCACTGTTGATATAACTATTATGTACTTGAACTGAGGTGATCGCTCAAGTAACTGGCGTTTCCCCGAGCTGTCTCCACCCATTCTCGTCTGGTTAGTTTGTGTTCTAGCCCGTTACGTCCTTCCGTTTCATCGGCCAAAAAAAGAACTACTACTACTACTACTACTACTACAAATACTAAAAGCGAGCATAGTGACAGAGTAGTAACAAGTATGACTTCCCATGCCCTGGATGATCCAGAGGTTGAGGAGTCATTGATAGTTGTCCTCTTCTATGGCAGTTTGCCGGGTCTCTTCGGCTCATAGCCTCTTCTTCCTTCGGGCGCAATGCCCGCCGAAACTTACATCTAAGCTCGAGACTTTCTAAATAGCAAACCAAAAAATAAAGTACAAAGGTGAAATAAAAAGATAAATCGCGGAAGCTGATCCAAGTACTCATGGATGACCAACGATCATATAGCGATCGCTGTCTGTTCGCACGTGCATGCTCGAGCAATATTAACGTTCGTTTCGAAAACCACTCGCGATCACGATCACGAAATTCGAAAAATCGACGGGCAAAGGCAGAGACGATGACATGTTTCATTCGCGCCAGTTTTACCGACGATTATTCGAATGAAATTCTCTGAAATAGATTGGTCACTCGAAAACGCGTCTACCCGACCACAGGTCCACCTCCACTGATTAAACTTGAAAATCCTGATCTGAGAAGATGATTAGTTTGTGTAATTTTTATTTAACGGACTAACGCTCTTTCATTTTGTATTTTACTACTTCGATTCTGATTAACTCTGCTTTATTAATTTAATAGTAACTAAGTAACACTACTGTATTAATTTAATAAACCAGGACAAAATTTTAATATTGCAAAGAAGGTAGCGAAAAAGACTGAGACTCGATCAAATGGAATAACTGACTCTAAATATATTACTAAGAAAGAAATAATCTCAGATAATCTCTTTATCAAAGCACATAATCGAAAATGCAGAAGCAGTGTTCAAAATTATTGCTTTGATTAACTGATATTTTAAATTCTAGGAGAAGTGAAATAAACGAACGCGACTTATTCCCTTAACCTACGATTTATGTTTGAGAATGCCCGTAATATTTACGTTTGGTCCGATCATCGTACTACGGGCTATGCCCGTAATATTTACGTTTGGTTCGATCATCGCACTACGGGCTACGCCCGTAGTTGTAGGTTAAGGGGTTAATATTGTCACGATTAATTCATTGCTAAAGATCAAGTATATTCGTGTAGATATTTGCCATTTGCAAATATTCATACGGAATATTAACATGCATATTTATAAATAACGCGAATATATTCTCAAGTGTATATGTTTAACTTAATTATTAAAAAACTAATTATTATCATCGCGCTGTGCAAGAAGACCTATCTTAAACTAATAAATTTGAAAAAGAGAGCGTTACTACTCACGGGTATAAAAGATACCCGCGTTCACTATGCTCGCAAAGAATTCTACGTAATACAACCAGTCACCCGTGCCGATTCGGGTCTTTTATCCCACGGCATAATTGAGTGACCAGAAGAACAGAAATGCATGCGACTCACCGTTCGAAGCAGACAAACAGAGAACGTTACCGTGGATGCTGCGCTATCCCAGCGAATTTCATCCGGGAGACTAACATCAGACAGGAACCGTTGAAAGGCTAATAATAGAAATGTAGACTGCGAAAAATCTGTTACGAAACAAAACAGGATGAGTGATCGCTGACTATTTGAAAAGTTGGAGATAATGAAAAATGAAGGTTTATTAACTTTAGTAACTTTAGCAATAATAAAGATTGAAATTCTAATAAAATTTGGTAAGTATAAAAACTGAGACTCTAATATGAATGTGTAAAATCTAAAATAATCTGTAGTATGTTAGTCATTTGTTTTATAATTCGGTATTAAGACTTTAACTCTTATTTTATTTTAACGAAAAAATAACCCCAGAAAATGCTATCCTCCTAAATTTTCAGTCAAATTGTATTTCTGCATTGATAGTGATCAAAGAAAAATATACAGAATAGACATAACTGAAAGTAAGTATGTAAAAATACTTACATACTTGGCTTTTGTGCCACTGTTAGAACACTCCTGAAGAAGATGACGAAGTTGAAGTAGTGATATGTCTACAACAAAACATAAGATATTAAAATCGGTAACACATAATAACAAACGTGAAACTTTAGCAACAATAAAGACTAAACTCTAATAAATATGTAAATTGGAACTCTAATATAAAAGTTTGAGAACAACATATTCAGTGATTTTTGATGCGTATCAGCCAGTTTTATTGTACTTTAATGTTAAAATTTTAAGACTTTATTTCAATTAAAGAGGGCATTTACAGTTTTCTAAATTATCAATCATTTTTATTGTATAATAAATTTATTGTATAAGAGAACAAACTGAAATACAATATTTAAAACTACTTACATTCTTGAGCTCCTGCAGAAGCTTTGACCTCTTGAGAGATGCACTGACTCTAATACCGAAAAAGAATATTCAAAAGAATATGAAATAGGATCACATTACCGTGAGCGTTAAAATTATAATCGGCGAACAAGAACTCTAACGTCGCGTACAAAATTATGTGATAAAATTTTATTATTTTCGCGTGTGATTATTTAATTGGATTAAATTATTAGAGTAATAAAAGACCGACGCCGCCAATACGTTAGAATATGTTGCAAACCTGACGCAACACGATCCATGTTATCGGTACGAAATAAGACGACTAAATGACTCCTTGTACGTTAGTTTCGCCGAGTAACTTACAAAGTGTGAGGGAGGGGGGAAGGGGGACACAAGAGCCGGTGGCACAAGCAGCTACGCAGTTAACGATCTAGACAAAGAAATGTATACATCAACAAAAACATTCCTATTCTACGAAGCACTTTCTTTCGAATTACGCAGCAGGAATCTTTCGAATTGCGCAGCACAATTCTTTCTCTACGTCGATATTTACAAATATCGTACAATAATTCGTAGCCCTACTGGCAACATCACAGACACATTTGTCTAACTTATTACTTTAGTTACCTTACTTTATAATCTTAATTTCGTTAAACAAAGCAAGATTGAAACAACAGCATGGAGAAAGTGAAAAATTACTTAAAATTACTGTTCCGCAATGACGTCTTAAGCGCTTTTTGAGTGCGTATTCGCTTTTAATACTAATATAAAAATAATAAAAGTGAAACGATATTTATTTTTAAGTCCAAAATGTAGTAAGAGAATAATTTTTTCACGGTTGAAAATTTGAAGTCCATTGATATTTTCTCTATATCATTTTTATTATCACGACGTAGTACCTGAAGTTTTGACCGATCTAATGATTTTTATTCTTAGAAATATCCTGAATGAACGGGGAATTAAGAAATGTGTAATGAAGGATATAAATAATGGAAATTAATTATGGTGGAGGAATCAACGAAGAAAAGTTATTTTGCTAATTATTATACGAATGAATATTCAAAATGTCGCTCAACGACTACTAAACTATTTAATTAACACTAACCTCACCACCCCTAGTCAAATGACTGGTTTAAATATCTAATTTAAAATTGTACATTTATCGTTATATCTTTTGTTCATTTAGCTTTACGTGAATTTTTATATTCTCCGATTAATTGATTTCTCAACTTTTAAAACCAGTTATTTGACCGGGCCTGGTGAGATTAGTGTCAAAAGCCAGCCTGAAATTTTCATCAATTTCTGATCTTCGGTTGATTTTCAGTATTTTGCCTTCACTTTTCACCAAACATTAGATATGACAAACGAAATGCAATGTAAGACCTGCTAACGTTTAGGTCATGTTGCTTCTAATTGCAACGGACTGTCGCAGCGTTAAATTCAACGATGAATTACGATCCAGATGCAAGTATTGATCCAGATTTCCGTATCGAAGAAAGGAAGGATAACACAAATCAACCTTGTTGCGTTTCGTGTAAAAATTCTGATCATCCTGTTCATATCAAGATTACTCTCAACGCTTATTGTTAGTGCTAAAAAGGCGATGACAAAAGAGAATTTGGAATATTAACGAAGAGCGAAACAAATAAACAACAACAAGTAACAAGAAACAAATAACTCAAAAATTACTTGCAGTAAAATTCCATCGAATAGTAAACTAGATAATTGTCCTAACCTCTGTATTCCCTTATTTCATCGCGATATATCTGATGGCTAAATATGAAAAGAGATTCCGCGAGTCGAAACGCGCCATAACTGACGCGACGATATTAGCGTATATAGCGATATTAGCGGTAGCGTTCGACTTTGTTGTCGTATTTCACCTTGTCGTTATGAACAAACAGCACACTGAGGAACGTGTAATGTAAGATATTCACGCGTTGCGGGAAATGCATAAGCGATAATGAGCTTTGTAGAAATAATCAATTAATTAATATTCACCAAATACTAACACGCACGTGCACTTTCTGGGAACGCTTCACTATCCGCCGCAGATATTGCAGGTTCGAGCGGCCATGCGAGTAAGATTCGTTTCTTTAATTATAGCGGAGTTATTATAACACTCGCGATGACGTTATTTTGTGAAGCGGTAATACGCGTAATAAATTTACTATTAAGACGCGCACGTGTGTAGAACTGACGCCATTTACGTGATGGGTAACGTTAGGACGCATGCGCTAGCGGGTCGCGACGAACATATGTGGTGGTTCGCCCCGTCGATGCGGCATCGTTTAAGAGTATGTACGGTCGGCTCGGTGTAAGTTCCTATTATGAAGGAATAAAGTCGGGTCGATATGATCTCCAGGGCTGAGCTGAAAGGGTTCATACAAGCCTTGGCGGGTGCAGCGCAGATGTTAAATGTTTCAGTCAAAAAATTTCAGTTGGATAAAGATAAGGATGAGGGGATTAGGGAGATAGGAAATTTGATTAAAGGCATCCTGTCTTCCTTGGAACAATGTGGAGAGCAGAAGGCTAGAAGGAGAAAGAGAAGAAGAGAGCCTATCGAGATCGAAAGAAGGGTAGACAGGACAGAAAGAATGAAAGAAGCGATGATGACTAAAGGCGGATAGCCTAAAAGGAAAGTGGTATCGCCGGCTGAAACAATGAGAGTAGTGGAACTTAAGAGGCCCCGAAGAGGAGAGGCCACATACGCCGAGGCGTGTGGGAGGAAAATCAGGAAGGTAAGGAGTGAACAGGATTATAGTGAGGATTCTGAAGGTTGGATGAGGATAGAAAGAAGGAAAAGGGAGAGGAGGGCTCCCTTAGAGCAAGCTATCCCTATGGTGCGTCCGGGTAACAACCGGCAGGCTGTTATCGAAGAGAGAGTTGTTATCGAAGAGAGAGGCGTACCAAGGAATAGGAGATGGAAGGAAGCCATTCTAGATAAAGTTGAAGAAGGCTGTGAATGGCTTCAAGTTTATAGGAAAATAATGGCGGCTAGGAGCACCTTGGAAGGAGCTATGGGGGTGCGTAAAACGAGAGCCGGCCATATATTCATTGAATTCGACAGGTCGGTGGCGGTCAAGTTAAGAGCCGCTCTGAGTGACAATACGGAGGTGGCTGCTCTCGTCAACAGAGCAACCTTACAGACCAGGAATATCGATCCCTTTACCAGCAAGGAGAAGGTCGACGCTTCCGATTACACCATAGGAGCGGTACTTCAACAGCGCGTCAACGATACTTGGCAGCCCCTAGGTTTCATGACGAAATCGCTATCCCCCGCGCAACGAAAGTAGAACGCATACGATCGAGAATTACTCGCGATGTACACCGCGGTGAAACGATTCAGGCACGCTGTCGAAGGGAGAGATTTCGCGATTTATACTGATCACAAACCCCTACGCGTACGTATACGCGTATATAAACGTATACGCGTTTGATCAAAATCCCGACAAGTGTTCGCCGAGACAGTTTGGACACTTAGACTACGTAGGACAATTTACGACCGATATCCGACACATTAAAGGGGTAGACAATAACGTAGCCGATACTCTACCACGAATAGAAGCGATCGGGAAATCCGTCCATCATCAAACGTTAGCCGCAGCGCAAGAAGACGATACCGAGCTACGCGAAATCACTGAGTCCGGCTCTAGCGCGCTGCAATTGACAAAAATACGATTTCCCGATCAGGATGTCGGAATTTATTGCGATCTCACGAACGAAACCTCGCGACCGTACGTACCGGAACCGTTACGTCGCGCCGTATTTCAGTCGTTACATAGACTTTCCCATCCGGGAATACGCGCTACGCAAAAATGGGTGACAACACGTTTCGTCTGGCCGTCCATTAATAAAGGTTGTCGAACTTGGGCGCGACAGTGTATACCATGTTAACGCTGCAAAGTCACCAGGCACGTATCCTAGCATGTCGGAACGTTCAAAACGTTAGAAGGCCGGTTCCAACACATACACTAGACATTATCGTCATGCCATATTCACAAGGTTATCGATATTATCCAAAGTGTATCGATCGTTTCTCGCGTTGGCCCGAAGCCACTCCCATCGTCGATATGGAAGCGCCAACCGTTGCTTCGGCCGTCCTTTCCACTTGGATAGCTCGGATGGTAGAGCGCCTACACAGACAATTAAAAGCGGCGATAAAGTGTCTCGACACGAGCAACTGGATCGACATTTTACCCATTATATTATTAAGCATTCGAACCGCGATAAAGGAGGACTTAAGCACAACGGCAGCCGAAATGATTTACGGCACCGGCATACGATTGCCGGCGAAATTTTTCATAGCAACCGAGCAGCAGGCCAACTCGGAGTACGCGAACCGGCTTAAAGAAGAGATTGGGAAGGTCAGGCCGCATCCGGTCACGCATCATGGCGAAAAGAAAATTTTCGTTTTCTTAGAATTAGAAACCGTATGTTTTCTTATGTCATGACGCGATAGGGGGCCCTTTCCAGCCGCCGTATGACGGAACGTTTGAAGGAACGTTTGAAGTCATAAAAAGAGGCGAGAAAATTACACCGCCGAAATTAATAATCGCGACGTAACGGTTTCCACAGACCGTCTAAAACCGGCGTTTGTAGTATAAGGAAAAATCGCCGTATCTCTTGACATACTAATTCCGGTAGATCAGGCGAACGCGAACGACGAAAACAGCGCCAGCAGCGATCGAATCGCGGAAGAAAACTCCAGGAATAGGTATGTTGCGCGGTCCGGACGTAGGGTCCGCTTTATCGATCAGTTCCCGGCAGGTTTCGGTTAGACGTCGTAAATTGTCGGATCGAGTGTATCGATAATTAAAAAAAAAAAAAAAGAAAATAACGATGACAAATAGAAACTCTGTAAATATTTCAAAAGTTTAACTTAATAAAAACGTTATCACTGGTAGGGGGTGATGTAGCGGCACATGAGTCAGAACACAAT
>NW_022884089.1:0-17796 GCF_011952255.1 Bombus vosnesenskii | reverse complement strand
AAACAGCCAAGAATAATAGAATGCCCGGTTAAATATAGAGCGTTTTAAACCGATTAACAGATAACTGCAAATTAGATCGTCCATTAACACGGTTCGTCCATGTTCAAGCGGCATCGTTCGAGAATCAGTCGGAGAATTAGTCCGAGAATTAGTCAGAATACCCTCCGATCGATCGTTTTCCCCCCGAAGTCTCGCAGTCGATCTGTTTCGATTCGCCATTCGCGCGATCCGAATTTAAGTTTCACGAATGTGAATACGAACGAGCCGTACGTACCACTGGCTATCGCACGATCGCTGTGGCAAAACGCTGGCGTACAATTACCGCTATTTGCCGTTAGTTGAAATATACTGTAAACGGTATTGCTCGTGCGTGGAAACTCGCTACTTCGCGCAGCCAGTCGAACTGTTCGATATTTATAGCTAGTCGACAAATACCGCGTACCTATCGTCGAGATTCTACGCAAGCATTGCGAGCGTTACAAACCCCTTCTATATCGTGCAATTGTCGTATCGAATAGCCGCTGCTCGAATCTCGCGCTGCGAATCGCATTCGAAAAATATTATTTAGCTAGCTTTTCGATAGCTCCACCATAGTTGCTGATGTTTCGAGTTTTCGACCAAGCAACTTGTTTGTGATAAAAAACTTTTACGCGATAAGCCATATTGGAATAAAAATTACGATGAGTATAGTGGCGGAAGACAAAGACAGACGATATAACGCGTGGTACATGCTCGATATAGCTTAAATTGTTCCATGTTTACGAAGAAAATTCTGACTGAGGTCGGTCTAATGGAATACGCGGATAGGCGACATAGTAGGGATTCCAAGGAAGCAGCATCGTTCATCCAAGGCGGATGCTGCCATTGGAAACGAAAGAAGACGAAGACAATCTACCAGGAGAAGCTGAGAAGATTCGCCATCCGCGAAGCAAAGCGCTCAACGAATTTTGAACTTACGAGAACGAGTAATGCGGGGCGCGCCTGAAATGGCAGCAAACCCCGTTCTCGATCCTTATGCCTTGAAGCGTGATAGAAGGAAGAACGAGGTTTACGACGGAAGGAATCTGTGGAAACGATCGACCTTCGATAGTCCTCGAACGAAAATAGTGTCGGGAATTAACTGTTGTCAAATACACTCCGCGAAACTTTTCACGGTGATCAATTTTACGCGACCGCATCTGATTTCCCTCAAACTTTTTTTATTCGTGCTTTTTATTTAGATTACTTTTCCGTCTATCTGTTCGAGTGGAATTTTGCAAGCGAAATTTCACTCTCACTTGCCCATCCCGCTAGGAAACTGAAATTTGGAAATTGGAACACATGCTCACTCACCACGATAATACGATGCAATTCCAAAAAATTGACAATTTTTTTATGAAGATGGAAATGCCTAGCTGAAAAGATCCTTTTATCTCGTAATGCGGTTTAATATAAATTGTTTATAAATTTTTGTTAATATAAAAAGTATCGTTGGATGACAGTTAAAGACTGGAGAGTGACAAGTATAATATGCAAATTAAAGAAATTAATAATGATGATTTTTATCGAAAAATGTACAAAAAAGAAGAAAATTATTTTCTGCGTCAAATAAGCAATCAAATGTTGCGGCACAAGAAAATAGCACAGACATGATATCGTTTAGTTTTGATGTACACAATTGGAATTCCTGAAATATACCTTCTAAATGGCTGAAATAATTTATGGAGAAGGGAACAGTAAAATGTTAACATAAAGTAAAAACGAACAAAAATGGGAACAAAAATGAAACGTTAGATTACAAAAATTGACAATTTTTTGTGGAAAATGGAAATGGGGTTTAATGTACATTGTCGGATGACAGTTAAAGAATAAACACTGACAAGTAAAATATCTAAATTAAAGAAATTAAAGAATGAAAACCTGGCGGGCTCATATTTGCTTAGTTGTACAGTTTTCAGATTTTTAACACCTTCAGAGGCTCTCCATCTGATTACGTAAATCTCGAACTCGCGACTTGAGTCAAATAATCTTCCATGTTTATCTTGTAATCATCAGAGAATTCTTTTCCGTGCCTTTATTAGAAATTTCTTCACCCAAAAGTTCATCCAAGAGAAGAGCCAAAACCAAATAGAGCTTATTCAAAGTAGGTTATTCAAAGTTTTCTTTCGCTTAGTTTGCATTTTTTTTTTTACAAGTTTTTAGGATCATTTCCAGGTGGCGAGATAGAATTTTATAATTTTGTTTTGCCTATTTTCCGATCAATACAATGACGAATCTGGAGCGTTTCGTAAAATATCATTTAGACCAAAGTCACTATGAAATCGGGTATTTTATTAGAAGAACGTTACGTTCTCATAAAGCACGTTCATCCCTGGAATACTAATGTGGTATTATAGAAGCGCAAAACAAATTCTTCTGATGTATTATAATGTTCTTTCAGTACTAGCATCGCCTGTAGGTGATCGTCTTCTCTTTTTAGCAATTTACAGCTACTGAGAAATAATCTCTATGTAATTACTGATTTTTAATATACCATATCTTGTATTTATGATAATTAAACGTACTATGCGTTTATTATAATTTATGAAAAGTAGTTCTTACCTTAATTTATCTGTGCCTCTGAGCACAAAGCATGGATTTTACGTTTATGCGGCTCACAAACAGAATTCAAAGATCATCTAATAAAATTAGAAAATACAACTTTCTACTTAATCAAATTCTAACACGAAAGGAAATATTTGAATCTTGGTATATCATGTAAGATTGATACTTATTGCATTTATTTAAATTTATTTAATTAATAACATTCTATAGTTGTCTTAAATTAATATAAGTGCAAAGTTAAAAACATTCAATGCATATTGGTAAATTGAACTTTATATTTCAGTGGAATAACTTTTCTCCCCTATTAAAATTATTAATTATTAGTATTTTTTATGAGCATAGCTAACATAAACTGTTTGCAGAAATAAAAAGTAAGAAGCGATTCAAGTAATTTGTTAAAAGAGTGTCTGTCGTTAAAACTATCAAACGAAGCAACAAAAGTAAAGAGAAAGGACTTAGAACTGGATGTTATTGCTTAACCTTGCTGCGATCTTCGGGTTTTTGTCCTTACTCCTTTTTTTTTCAACTTTGCTGACTTTAACTTGCTTTGAAAGTATCTAACAACATTGTTACGCATATGCTTGTTTGCGTTCTCTTAGCATTATACCTTTGACAAAAGACTATCGAAATATTTACATATAAGGTCTTTGGTTCTTTTTTATCCAGTAATGTTAAGACACAAGTTAACGATGGAAATCAATCATAGAAGGGAAATATTTCGAAACCTTGACTGACAGCAAAGTCGAATAGAAAGATAAATAAATATAAAATTACGCTATGACAGCTTTGTTCTTGTTCGAAATTATAATAATTAACCAATAAGGTTTCTGAAACATGCTGGGCATATCGGCAGTGGATGCTTATGGTCTACATTCCAAAATTTAGGGACGCGTTGATACAAAATTATATTACACGATGTATACACTAGATATTACATATGTAAATAAAAGAGAAAATAACAGTTCGAAAAAGTTTGTTTGCAAACGACACTATCGTCATATATGCACAATTTGTTCTAAATAAATAACTTTAATAGAATGTACCGAATATTTGGACTAACAGACGCCAACGATACAATTACGATTATTCTGTATTTTCGACTTCTTTTTCGCGTAGAATCACCCCCTTCCGCTTGTATCACCAAGTTACCAACCACCCTGTATATACTGTACAAAAGATATACAGCGCGGAGGATGCCATAATGTGGTAGTAACAATCTTTCGTGGGTGAAAAGATTTCAAAGATTTTAAGGTCGTCTGCATTTTTGCTAATTATTTGCCCTACTTTTTTTTATGTCTAGTATATCCGAGCGTGTTGGGACGATTTCAACGACACCTAATACAAGGTAGTTCGAGGGTAAATAAAAATGTAGGCAACAAATTTTACGTCGTAATAAGTGTCCGAAGTAGAAGAAATAGGTTTCTGTTTATATCGATGGAACGTCGGAATCGGCAGGTCGCCGAAGTCCATATATTTTTATCACCTTGGATTACTTGTAGCGCGTGTTGGCAGGAGACATAGTAAAAACTGTAAATAACGATCGACATTGCTAAAACATTTTACTATGAAAGTGGAATTTTCATTTACTGAGCAAGTATGTAGATATGCTGCATGTGTATGAAAAGACTCAGCAGATTCTAGTAACGTCACAAGCACTGTATGCTGAACCCTATCCAGATTGCGCCCACCCTTCATGCTGTATGTGTCATATGTAAAAAATTAAGAAACACTGAATGCTTAAATACACGAAATCCTAGACGTCGTTTAGAAAATTAGGACAAAAATGAGAAAGAAAATTATTTTGTAAATTGTACATTGTAATGCGTACGAATGATAAGTTTTCCTCCATTTGATCTTATTTAAATTTTAATAATCATTCTTCTCTTCCGCCAAAATGATCATGTTCCAAGTTGTTTGAAATACTGAAAATGTCACATTAAAATAATCGACTAATTATTTAGATAACAGGTACAATTTGTGATACATTGAATGCTGGTACGTAACTTTTTTGGAATATGTTAAAAAGAATCTTTTCTTTCTACATGCAATATAATATACATTTCTGCAATTATAGAATCTAAAAGCAGCTGCGATTTCTCGCGATTTGCTTAGTTTTATAGACCGAAAGTCATAAAGACGCTCGCTTTGAAACCTGACGCTTTTTCTCATTAAAATTATGTAATGACCCAGTTATTGACCTTTATGTCCCAATTCATGCAAAATACATCGTGTCATAAGTAGATCCTATTTTTGAGAAACAATTTTATTTCGACCAGGTATCAGCTTTCTGTTTTTAGATTACTATATTATTATCCTTGCACTATTATCCTAACGTTTAGAGTGAAACGTAAACCACGATAAATTTCTTTTACGTCAATACTGTTTCGCCGGGAGGAACAAAAATTGTGAGAATTTTCGTAGGTCGTTTTATGACACGCCACGTTCAGAGACAAGATGTTAACTTTCAAGCCACGATCTTGCCATTCAGAATGATCTCTTTCAACAATAGAATAGTTATCTGCAATATCATTTTGAGATATTCAAAGTTAGTTAGAATTTCTTTTCGTTTATAGAATCGCGATATTTACGGGTATGCTATAAAACCGATGCTACACAAACTTCATTTTTAATATAGAATAAAATGACACCGAAAAGAACGATTATTTTATTTCCATTAAAAGCGGACAATGCTTTAAAAAAGTGATATTGGACGCTCTTTTTCCAAATATCGGGTTTCCCCATTACATTATAATGTTACAGCAATGAAAGTAATTACGTATGGTTACTCTAATTAATATTCCGTCACGCCTTAAAACAGAATAACTTTTTAAAATTACGGTAACGACATAGTTTCACTGTTGATATAACTATTATGTACTTGAACTGGGGTGATCGCTCAAGTAACTGGCGTTTCCCCGAGCTGTCTCCACCCATTCTCGTCTGGTTAGTTTGTGTTCTAGCCCGTTACGTCCTTCCCTTTCATCGGCCAAAAAGAGAACTACTACTACTACTACTACTACTACAAATACTAAAAGCGAGCATAGTGACAAAGTAGTAACAAGTATGACTTCCCATGCCCTGGATGATCCAGAGGTTGAGGAGTCATTGATAGTTGTCCTCTTCTATGGCAGTTTGCCGGGTCTCTTCGGCTCATAGCCTCTTCTTCCTTCGGGCGCAATGCCCGCTGAAACTTCCATCTAAGCTCGAGACTTTCTAAATAGCAAACCAAAAAATAAAGTACAAAGGTGAAATAAAAAGATAAATCGCGGAAGCTGATCCAAGTACTCATGGATGAACAACGATCATATAGCGATCGCTGTCTGTTCGCACGTGCATGCTCGAGCAATATTAACGTTCGTATCGAAAACCACTCGCGATCACGATCACGAAATTCGAAAAATCGACGGGCAAAGGCAGAGACGATGACATGTTTCATTCGCGCCAGTTCTACCGACGATTATTCGAATGAAATTCTCTGAAATAGATTGGTCACGCGAAAACGCGTCTACCCGGCCACAGGTCCACCTCCACGGATTAAACTTGAAAATCCTGATCTGAGAAGATGATTAGTTTGTGTAATTTTTATTTAACGGACTAACGCTCTTTCATTTTGTCTTTTACTACTTCGATTCTGATTAACTCTACTTTATTAATTTAATAGTAACTAAGTAACACTACTGTATTAATTTAATAAACCAGAACAAAATTTTAATATTGCAGAGAAGGTAGCGAAAAAGACTGAGACTCGATCAAATGGAATAACTGACTCTAAATATATTACTAAGAAAGAAATAATCTCAGATAATCTCTTTATCAAAGCACATAAGCGAAAATGCAGAAGCAGTGTTCAAAATTATTGCTTTGATTAACTGATATTTTAAATTCTAGGAGAAGTGAAATAAACGAACGCGACTTATTCCCTTAACCTACGATTTATGTTTGAGAATGCCCGTAATATTTACGTTTGGTCCGATCATCATACTACGGGCTATGCCCGTAATATTTACGTTTGGTTCGATCATCGCACTACGGGCTATGCCCGTAGTTGTAGGTTAAGGGGTTAATATTGTCACGATTAATTCATTGCTAAAGATCAAGTATATTCGTGTAGATATTTGCCATTTGCAAATATTCATACGGAATATTAACATGCATATTTATAAATAACGCGAATATATTCTCAAGTGTATATGTTTAACTTAATTATTAAAAAACTAATTATTATCATCGCGCTGTGCAAGAAGACCCATCTTAAACTAATAAATTTGAAAAAAAGAGCGTTACTACTCACGGGTATAAAAGATACCCGCGTTCACTATGCTCGCAAAGAATTCTACGTAATACAACCAGTCACCCGTGCCGATTCGGGTCTTTTATCCTACGGCATAATTGAGTGACCAGAAGAACAGACATGCATGCGACTCACCGTTCGAAGCAGACAAACAGAGAACGTTACCGTGGATGCTGCGCTATCCCAGCGAATTTCATCCGGGAGACTAACATCAGACAGGAACCGTTGAAAGGCTAATAATAGAAATACAGACTGCGAAAAATCTGTTACGAAACAAAACAGGATGAGTGATCGCTGACTATTTGAAAAGTTGGAGATAATGAAAAATGAAGGTTTATTAACTTTAGTAACTTTAGCAATAATAAAGATTGAAATTCTAATAAAATTTGATAAGTATAAAAACTGAGACTCTAATATGAATGTGTAAAATCTAAAATAATCTGTCGTATGTTAGTCATTTGTTTTATAATTCGGTATTAAGACTTTAACTCTTATTTTATTTTAACGAAAAAATAACCTCAGAAAATGCTATCCTCCTAAATTTTCAGTCAAATTGTATTTCTGCATTGATAGTGATCAAAGAAAAATATACAGAATAGACATAACTGAAAGTAGGTATGTAAAAATACTTACATACTTGGCTTTTGTGCCACTGTTAGAACACTCCTGAAGAAGATGACGAAGTTGAAGTAGTGATATGTCTATAACAAAACATAAGATATTAAAATCGGTAACACATAATAACAAACGTGAAACTTTAGCAACAATAAAGACTAAACTCTAATAAATATGTAAATTGGAACTCTAATATAAAAGGTTGAGAACAACATATTCAGTGATTTTTGATGCGTATCAGCCAGTTTTATTGTACTTTAATGTTAAGATTTTAAGACTTTATTTCAATTAAAGAGGGCATTTACAGTTTTCTAAATTATCAATCATTTTTATTGTATAATAAATTTATTGTATAAGAGAACAAACTGAAATACAATATTTAAAACTACTTACATTCTTGAGCTCCTGCAGAAGCTTTGTCCTCTTGAGAGATGCGCTGACTCTAATACCGAAAAAGAATATTCAAAAGAATATGAAATAGGATCACATTACCGTGAGCGTTAAAATTATAATCGGCGAACAAGAACTCTAACGTCGCGTACAAAATTATGTGATAAAATTTTATTATTTTCGCGTGTGATTATTTAATTGGATTAAATTATTAGAGTAATAAAAGACCGACGCCGCCAATACGTTAGAATATGTTGCAAACCTGACGCAGCACGATCCATGTTATCGGTACGAAATAAGACGACTAAATGACTCCTTGTACGTTAGTTTCGCCGAGTAACTTACAAAGTGTGAGGGAGGGGGGAAGGGGGACACAAGAGCCGGTGGCACAAGCAGCTACGCAGTTAACGATCTAGACAAAGAAATGTATACATCAACAAAAACATTCCTAGTCTACGAAGCACTTTCTTTCGAATTGCGCAGCACAATTCTTTCTCTACGTCGATATTTACAAATATCGTACAATAATTCGTAGCCCTACTGGCAACATCACAGACACATTTGTCTAACTTATTACTTTAGTTACCTTACTTTATAATCTTAATTTCGTTAAACAAAGCAAGATTGAAACAACAGCATGGAGAAAGTGAAAAATTACTTAAAATTACTGTCCCGCAATGACACAGTATGCAGATGAAGTCTTAAGCGCTTTTTGAGTGCGTATTCGCTTTTAATACTAATATAAAAATAATAAACGTGAAACGATATTTATTTTTAAGTCCAAAATGTAGTAAGAGAATAATTTTTTCTCGGTTGAAAATTTGAAGTCCATTGATATTTTCTCTATATCATTTTTATTATCACGACGTAGTACCTGAAGTTTTGACCGATCTAATGATTTTTATTCTTAGAAATATCCTGAATGAACGGGGAATTAAGAAATGTGTAATGAAGGATATAAATAATGGAAATTAATTATGGTGGAGGAATCAACGAAGAAAAGTTATTTTACTAATTATTATACGAATGAATATTCAAAATGTCGCTCAACGACTACTAAACTATCTAATTAACACTAACCTCACCACCCCTAGTCAAATGACTGGTTTAAATATCTAATTTAAAATTGTACATTTATCGTTATATCTTTTGTTCATTTAGCTTTACGTGAATTTTTATATTCTCCGATTAATTGATTTCTCAACTTTTAAAACCAGTTATTTGACCGGGCCTGGTGAGATTAGTGTCAAAAGCCAGCCTGAAATTTTCATCAATTTCTGATCTTCGGTTGATTTTCAGTATTTTGCCTTCACTTTTCACCAAACATTAGATATGACAAACGAAATGCAATGTAAGACCTGCTAACGTTTAGGTCATGTTGCTTCTAATTGCAACGGACTGTCGCAGCGTTAAATTCAACGATGAATTACGATCCAGATGCAAGTATTGATCCAGATTTCCGTATCGAAGAAAGGAAGGATAACACAAATCAACCTTGTTGCGTTTCGTGTAAAAATTCTGATCATCCTGTTCATATCAAGATTACTCTCAACGCTTATTGTTAGTGTTAAAAAGGCGATGACAAAAGAGAATTTGGAATATTAACGAAGAGCGAAACAAATAAACAACAACAAGTAACAAGAAACAAATAACTCAAAAATTACTTGCAGTAAAATTCCATCGAATAGTAAACTAGATAGTTGTCCTAACCTCTGTATTCCCTTATTTCATCGCGATATATCTGATGGCTAAATATGAAAAGAGATTCCGCGAGTCGAAGCGCGCCATAACTGACGCGACGATATTAGCGTATATAGCGATATTAGCGGTAGCGTTCGACTTTGTTGTCGTATTTCACCTTGTCATTATGAACAAACAGCACACTGAGGAACGTGTAATGTAAGATATTCACGCGTTGCGGGAAATGCATAAGCAATAATGAGCTTTGTAGAAATAATCAATTAATTAATATTCACTGAATACTAACACGCACGTGCACTTTCTGGGAACGCTTCACTATCCGCCGTAGATATTGCAGGTTCGAGCGGCCATGCGAGTAAGATTCGTTTCTTTAATTATAGCGGAGTTATTATAACACTCGCGATGACGTTATTTTGTGAAGCGGTAATACGCGTAATAAATTTACTATTAAGACGCGCACGTGTGTAGAACTGACGCCATTTGCGTGATGGGTAACGTTAGGACGCATGCGCTAGCGGGTCGCGTCGAACATATGTGGTGGTTCGCCTCGTCGATGCGGCATCGTTTAAGAGTATGTACGGTCGGCTCGGTGTAAGTTCCTATTATGAAGGAATAAAGTCGGGTCGATATGATCTCCAGGGCTGAGCTGAAAGGGTTCATACAAACCTTGGCGGGTGCAGCGCAGATGTTAAATGTTTCAGTCAAAAAATTTCAGTTGGATAAAGATAAGGATGAGGGGATTAGGGAGATAAGAAATTTGATTAAAGGCATCCTGTCTTCCTTGGAACAATGTGGAGAGCAGAAGGCTAGAAGGAGAAAGAGAAGAAGAGAGCCTATCGAGATCGAAAGAAGGGTAGACAGGACAGAAGAAAGAATGAAAAAGAAGCGATGATGACTAAAGACAGGTCTTAAAAGAGGGAAAGTCATGCCAGCTAAAATAATGAGAGTAGTGGGTTTCCGAGACGAGGAGGAGGAATACCGCCAGGGCGATGGGGCAGAAGGTAGAGTGGTTAAAATTAAGGATTCAGAAGGATTGGATAAGGATCGCGACAAAAGCAGATTGCGTCGGAAATTGCTTTCAACAGGTTGTTATCGAAGAGAGAGGCGTACCAAGGAATAGGAGATGGAAGGAAGCCATTCTAGATAAAGTTGAAGAAGGCTGTGAATGGCTTCAAGTTTATAGAAGAATAATGGCGGCTAGGAGCACCTTGGAAGGAGCTATGGGGGTGCGTAAAACGAGAGCCGGCCATATATTCATTGAATTCGACAGGTCGGTGGCGGTGAACGAGGTGGCGGTCAAGTTAAGAGCCGCTCTGAGTGACAATACGGAGGTGGCTGCTCTCGTCAACAGAGCAACCTTACAGACCAGGAATATCGATCCCTTTACCAGCAAGGAGAAGGTCGACGCTTCCGATTACGCCATAGGAGCGGTACTTCAACAGCGCGTCAACGATACTTGGCAGCCCCTAGGTTTCATGACGAAATCGCTATCCCCCGCGCAACGAAAGTAGAACGCATACGATCGAGAATTACTCGCGATGTACACCGCGGTGAAACGATTCAGGCACGCTGTCGAAGGGAGAGATTTCGCGATTTATACTGATCACAAACCCCTACGCGTACGTATACGCGTATATAAACGTATACGCGTTTGATCAAAATCCCGACAAGTGTTCGCCGAGACAGTTTGGACACTTAGACTACGTAGGACAATTTACGACCGATATCCGACACATTAAAGGGGTAGACAATAACGTAGCCGATACTCTACCACGAATAGAAGCGATCGGGAAATCCGTCCATCATCAAACGTTAGCCGCAGCGCAAGAAGATGATACCGAGCTACGCGAAATCACTGAGTCCGGCTCTAGCGCGCTGCAATTGACAAAAATACGATTTCCCGATCAGGATGTCGGAATTTATTGCGATCTCACGAACGAAACCTCGCGACCGTACGTACCGGAACCGTTACGTCGCGCCGTATTTCAGTCGTTACATAGACTTTCCCATCCGGGAATACGCGCTACGCAAAAATGGGTGACAACACGTTTCGTCTGGCCGTCCATTAATAAAGGTTGTCGAACTTGGGCGCGACAGTGTATACCATGTTAACGCTGCAAAGTCACCAGGCACGTATCCTAGCATGTCGGAACGTTCAAAACGTTAGAAGGCCGGTTCCAACACATACACTAGACATTATCGTCATGCCATATTCACAAGGTTATGGATATTATCCAAAGTGTATCGATCGTTTCTCGCGTTGGCCCGAAGCCACTCCCATCGTCGATATGGAAGCGCCAACCGTTGCTTCGGCCGTCCTTTCCACTTGGATAGCTCGGATGGTAGAGCGCCTACACAGACAATTAAAAGCGGCGATAAAGTGTCTCGACACGAGCAACTGGATCGACATTTTACCCATTATATTATTAAGCATTCGAACCGCGATAAAGGAGGACTTAAACACAACGGCAGCCGAAATGATTTACGGCACCGGCATACGATTGCCGGCGAAATTTTTCATAGCAACCGAGCAGCAGGCCAACTCGGAGTACGCGAACCGGCTTAAAGAAGGGATGGGGAAGGTCAGGCCGCATCCGGTCACGCATCATGGCGAAAAGAAAATTTTCGTTTTCTTAGAATTAGAAACCGTATGTTTTCTTATGTCATGACGCGATAGGGGGCCCTTTCCAGCCGCCGTATGACGGAACGTTTGAAGTCATAAAAAGAGGCGAAAAAATTACACCGCCGAAATTAATAATCGCGACGTAACGGTTTCCACAGACCGTCTAAAACCGGCGTTTGTAGTATAAGGAAAAATCGCCGTATCTCTTGACATACTAATTCCGGTAGATCAGGCGAACGCGAACGACGAAAACAGCGCAAGCAGCGATCGAATCGCGGAAGAAAACTCCAGGAATAGGTATGTTGCGCGGTCCGGACGTAGGGTCCGCTTTATCGATCAGTTCCCGGCAGGTTTCGGTTAGACGTCGTAAATTGTCGGATCGAGTGTATCGATAATTAAAAAAAAAAAAGAAAATAACGATGACAAATAGAAACTCTGTAAATATTTCAAAAGTTTAACTTAATAAAAACGTTATCACTGGTAGGGGGTGATGTAGCGGCACATGAGTCAGAACACAATTTAAATGATGTTGTTGTTTTGCCTCGGAGTATCAAGACCGTTAGGTTCCAAGTAATGTAAGAACAAATAATATCCGGGCAAAACAATGTCGCCGCTTCGTGCAACCGTCAAACGTAGAAGACTTCGATTTTCCGGTTCTCTCCCGATCAGCATAAATAAACGGACGCAACCGAAAAGAATTTAATTATCGAGAGTTATCAACCAGTTATCTATCGAATATTTATTAGCGATCTTACTTTGCGACTTATACACTGTACGGGCGTCTTAGCGATTATGGTTTGCATACATATTTATTCAATTATTTTAAATATATTCGACAATTTCAACAACGAGCAATCTCGTCTAATACATTTCACGATCAAACATTGTCTACAAAAGTCATCTACAACAATATTTCTGAAGTGCGATCGACAATACACATAAAAGAAATGCCAAAAGCAAGAAGGAATCGTAGAGGTAGAGGCTATACCAGCAGGAAACGTGCAAAAAACGTTTGACTAAACGTTTCCCGAAATTAGAAGAGAAGAAGAAAAAATTAGAAAAAATTAGGAATACCTTAAAATTAGGAAACCACAGAACAAACAGAAATTAGTTTTATCCATCGAACTCACCTATACCCGAACGCGATCTAGGGCTGCATTGCCAATAGTTTAGGAAAGCGATAATTATTCTCGTTTTATAAACTACATAGAGAGTTAAGACCAGAATTTTGATAATAAATATATAAGTAAATAAAATCGAATAAATTACCAGTTACGAGACATTGAAATTATTTATTTATTCCTAGAAAACTTTAATCCTTCCCGCGCTAGTACTCTCCTACCCACAGCAGCTAAGCTGGAACGTGGAGTTTATTTACCAGTCGTATTAATACAATAGTTAATGCTACTCCTACAGTCATATCAACGAATTAGAATATCAAGAATATGACAGTTTGAAAATTAAAAATAGTGTTGCACTTTAGAAAGGCGCGACAAGTTTTCAATCTATTCCATTCAGTCGTTAGCCTTGGTTCGAAAATAACGAACGAGAGTCGAACTGATTGAAATAGTTTAACGACTATTTCTGGTGGCAGCAACTACAGTTTTGATTCAAGCGTCAATTTGAGAAAGCTAGGGCCCGAAATCGAGAATAATAAGTAACGGTTACGAATACCGAAGATCAAAACCGGATCGTAACAGTAAATAATGATTAGGAAAGATAACGAATAAATGGAACTTGTTAATAATAATAATAATAACAAGAATAAGTTTCCTTAAATATCATAAAATGCATTTACCTTAAATTTCTGCCAACGAAAATTCTTGAATTTGATACAAAATGATAGCTAATAAAATGAATGAAACAAAAGCTTTAAAAAACAACTAATATTAACAGGAATGGGAATAAGGGAAGGGTTGCATATACAAGGATGCGTAAGAGTGCACTTAGAAAAATCAAAATAATTGAAAATATAATTAGAACGCGGGAAGAAGATATCGCCCGAAAATTGTATATTATTTATTTAGTAAAAATTTTATTTATTTCTATTACATATGTCTATGGAAGATTCAGAGGCCAATTAGCGTAAATCCTACTTTCTCTGAAAAGGACTTACGTAGCTCCAAAAATAATTTATTCTTAAAAATTTTAATTAATAAATCAATTAACTCGCTACTTTCATGCATATATAGTAGATTACGGTATTGACCACGAAATTACTAAGCACAATTATTCCGAGCATAAGCGCAAACAATGAGAATCATTTCGAAGTCGTGACAAGTCTAAGCATTATCGTTTGTTATGTAAAAAATAATTGTACACTGCTTAACTGAATTAAGCAAAAAAAGATGAAAATACACGTATTTCCAGGAAATTGCCCTTTTTCTGCTAGTGAATTCCAACATTTATCTAATGAGCAAAATTTATTCGATTGCGATAATGGCGAACGAGACGAAAATTTAAAAAAGAAAACTGTCACAAGAAAACTCTGCTGGATGATTTTCCACTTTATAAGATTAACGGTTCATCGATCAATGTTTTCCAAAACTCATTGTACAGGAGTACTTTTATGTTTTTTCTTTGTTATAAACATTTTTAAACTTCATGATTCATGGCATACTTAAACTTTGGAGTTGAAAGCTATATTTTACAAAAAAATTTTGTACGATGATCCGGGTTATGCCAATATTTCCGTTTGGCACTGTATTAGCATAAGCGAACAGCCTAACTTCCAGTCGGCTTGACAAAAATCGAACGACTAGCGCAAACAACTAGCGATCGCTTATTTTTCATAGCTCGGAATATAGTTATGGACATTAAGACGAAATTGTTACCGGAGAAAATACAAAAGTTATGTAGTTCAATACGACAAGATTTCTACAGGTTTTCTACATGTTATGTATATAGAAACGAAAAATGTAATAAAAATGAAAAGCCACCTAAAATAAGAAGGTTAAATATATTTGTGTTCACTTACCTTTATATGAAGAATAGTTTCCTGTCCGGTTACTGCATTACCCTATCTATTATTGAACAAATTTTTAGGTTACAATTATTTACACAAAGCTACTACGCGTGCGAATGTCTTTTTATTTTATAAACCTTTATGTATAAAAACTCTATCCACGTTAAATCAATCTCTTTTTATAGAAACTTAATATAGAAAGTTAATTTTCTAGATAGAAAAATTAAAACTTTCAGTAAATTCATGTACAACGCGCACTCTACTGCGTACCGCATACGAATGACGAGTGAACGTTATCGAATTCTACGGCGACCGCTTAGATAGTGACGAGGACGGATTAATATTGCTCAGTAATTGGTTAAGCTTTGAGCCTATGGGCGGTATCTGTACGCGATTACTGCGCAAGGACCATTTCATGACATGCTCCACCTCTCCCCCTCCTTCGCCCGCCGCTCACACAGCCCCACAAGAAGTAAAAATAGGCCACCGATCTGTCCTGTTTTGCGACCAAATTTTCAGGACGGAAAAAGAAAGAAAAGACAATATCGTGTAAAAGTACGGTTTTTAAACGGCTTAAATTAAATTACAAACTGTAATGTTAAAAATGTAAACCCAACACAAAATATGGTATGGCTACGTCGTACCGTCGCGTAACGGCACTTTTACCAGAACCACTTTCAAACAGTTCTGCCCGAGCAGCCGAGCTAAACGGGCGTGTGCAACAGTGCTCCGGAGAAAGTGCGGCAAGTGGGGAAGAGAAAACTACGAACGGCTACGCCTATAGCCAAACGGCGGAAACCCGTGTCCTATATCAAGAAGCCTCAAAATAGCAGCCTGGAACTCTAACGGCCTACAACAAAGGGCCCTAGAAACTAAAACATTCCTGTCCAGCAGTAACACCGATATACTACTCGTCTCAGAAACACACCTCACAATAAAAAGCTACATAAAAATACCGCACTACACCATATACGACACCAAGCATCCCTCAGGGAAAGTACACGGAGGGACGGCAGTAGTAATAAAAACGACATTAAACATCACCTACACAGCCAGGTCAGTAAGGAACATATACAAGCAACCACCGTTACCGTACAGACTAACAGCAACCAACTGCAGTTGCCAGCAGTATACGTACCGCCGCGACACAAAATCATAACGCAAATGTGGGAAGACTACTTCCGACACTTAGGTGACAAGTATATTGCTGCGGGAGACTATAACTCAAAGCACACGCTATGGGGATCAAGAATCACCACACCTCGAGGCAGAACCCTGGAAAGATACATCAGAAATAATAACCTCAATATATTATCCACAGGAAGACCGACATACTGGCCGACAGACCTGAGCAAAATACCTGACCTGCTAGACTTTGCAGTTACAAAGGGACTAAACGCAAATAAACTAAACATAGCATCCAGCCTCGAGCTTAGCTCCGAACATACGCCCATAATAATTTCATACAGAAACAAACCAATACTTTACAGCAGCACAGAGAAGCTATGCAATAAAACCACCAAATGGCAAATATTCAAAGAAATAATAGAGAGCAAAATCAGCTGCAACATCCCACTGAAAACACCTGAACACATCGATCAAGCAGTAACAACACTCACAGAAACTATCCAAGAAGCAGCAAGGGCAACCACTATACCTGAAACAACCAACAGACAAACAAAAACAGTTCCACTAGACATCCTCGAAAAATTAGAGAAAAAAGAAAAGCGAAAGCAAAATGGCAAAAACACAGAACAAAAGAAAACAAAAAAACACCTAAACAAACTCACAAAATAAATAAAGAACAAAATAAAAGAGCACAACAACAACGAGTTCACAAAGTTCATCGAGTCACTATCTGCTCACGAAAACAACAATTACTCCCTATGGAAAGTCACAAAAAAATAAAGAAGACAACAAAAATGGTACCAACAATCAGAAGAGCAGACAACACATGGGCAAGAAGCAACGAAGAGCAAGCTGAAGAATTTTCCAACCACCTAGGCAACACATTCACCCCACACAACATCAACAATAGCAACCACAATAGTCATACGGACGAGGATGCGCTAACTACTAGTACACCAACTGACAATCACCATACCCAAAGCAACCGCACAAGAAATCAGAAACATAATTGAGGAAACAAAAAACAATAAAGCACCAGGAATCGACCTAATTAACAGCCAAATCTTGAAAAACCTTCCGCCAAAAGCGATAAGACAAACCACAATAATAGTAAACGCAATACTAAGAATACAATACTTTCCAAAAGCTTGGAAACTGGCAAAAATCATAATGATACCCAAACCAGGCAAGGACTCACACGAAACCAAGTCATACAGACCAATCTCACTACTTCCGGTGTTCTCTAAGATAGTAGAGAAAATCCGGTGTTCTCTAAGATAGTAGAGAAAATAATCTACGACCGGATAAAACCAATAATAGAGAAGAACCATCTAATACCGGATCACCAATTCGGATTCAGAAACAAACACCCCACAATAAAACAAACGCAAAGACTCGTCAATGAAATCCTACAGGCGCTGGAAACAGAACAATACTGCACGGCACTCTTTATGGACATCGAAAAAGCATTCGATAAAATAAACCACACTAGCCTACTAC
>NW_022884088.1:0-25853 GCF_011952255.1 Bombus vosnesenskii | reverse complement strand
ACCACGATAAATTTCTTTTACGTCAATACTGTTTCGCCGGGAGGAACAAAAAGTGTGAGAATTTTCGTAGGTCGTTTTATGACACGCACGTTCAGAGACAAGATGTTAACTTTCAAGCCACGATCTTGCCATTCAGAATGATCTCTTTCAACAATAGAATAGTTATCTGCAATATCATTTTGAGATATTCAAAGTTAGTTAGAATTTCTTTTCGTTTATAGAATCGCGATAATTACGAGTATGCTATAAAACCGATGCTACACAAACTTCATTTTTAATATAGAATAAAATGACACCGAAAAGAACGATTATTTTATTTCCATTAAAAGCGGACAATGCTTTAAAAAAGTGATATTGGACGCTCTTTTTCCAAATGTCGGGTTTCCCCATTACATTATAATGTTACAGCAATGAAAGTAATTACGTATGGTTACTCTAATTAATATTCCGTCACGCCTTAAAACAGAATAACTTTTTTAAAATTACGGTAACGACATAGTTTCACTGTTGATATAACTATTATGTACTTGAACTGAGGTGATCGCTCAAGTAACTGGCGTTTCCCCGAGCTGTCTCCACCCATTCTCGTCTGGTTAGTTTGTGTTCTAGCCCGTTACGTCCTTCCGTTTCATCGGCCAAAAAAAGAACTACTACTACTACTACTACTACTACAAATACTAAAAGCGAGCATAGTGACAAAGTAGTAACAAGTATGACTTCCCATGCCCTGGATGATCCAGAGGTTGAGGAGTCATTGATAGTTGTCCTCTTCTATGGCAGTTTGCCGGGTTTCTTCGGCTCATAGCCTCTTCTTCCTTCGGGCGCAATGCCCGCTGAAACTTACATCTAAGCTCGAGACTTTCTAAATAGCAAACCAAAAAATAAAGTACAAAGGTGAAATAAAAAGATAAATCGCGGAAGCTGATCCAAGTACTCATGGATGACCAACGATCATATAGCGATCGCTGTCTGTTCGCACGTGCATGCTCGAGCAATATTAACGTTCGTTTCGAAAACCACTCGCGATCACGATCACGAAATTCGAAAAATCGACGGGCAAAGGCAGAGACGATGACATGTTTCATTCGCGCCAGTTTTACCGACGATTATTCGAATGAAATTCTCTGAAATAGATTGGTCACTCGAAAACGCGTCTACCCGACCACAGGTCCACCTCCACTGATTAAACTTGAAAATCCTGATCTGAGAAGATGATTAGTTTGTGTAATTTTTATTTAACGGACTAACGCTCTTTCATTTTGTATTTTACTACTTCGATTCTGATTAACTCTACTTTATTAATTTAATAGTAACTAAGTAACACTACTGTATTAATTTAATAAACCAGGACAAAATTTTAATATTGCAAAGAAGGTAGCGAAAAAGACTGAGACTCGATCAAATGGAATAACTGACTCTAAATATATTACTAAGAAAGAAATAATCTCAGATAATCTCTTTATCAAAGCACATAATCGAAAATGCAGAAGCAGTGTTCAAAATTATTGCTTTTATTAACTGATATTTTAAATTCTAGGAGAAGTGAAATAAACGAACGCGACTTATTCCCTTAACCTACGATTTATGTTTGAGAATGCCCGTAATATTTACGTTTGGTCCGATCATCGTACTACGGGCTATGCCCGTAATATTTACGTTTGGTTCGATCATCGTACTACGGGCTATGCCCGTAATATTTACGTTTGGTTCGATCATCGCACTACGGGCTATGCCCGTAGTTGTAGGTTAAGGGGTTAATATTGTCACGATTAATTCATTGCTAAAGATCAAGTATATTCGTGTAGATATTTGCCATTTGCAAATATTCATACGGAATATTAACATGCATATTTATAAATAACGCGAATATGTTCTCAAGTGTATATGTTTAACTTAATTATTAAAAAACTAATTATTATCATCGCGCTGTGCAAGAAGACCTATCTTAAACTAATAAATTTGAAAAAAAGAGCGTTACTTCTCACGGGTATAAAAGATACCCGCGTTCACTATGCTCGCAAAGAATTCTACGTAATACAACCAGTCACCCGTGCCGATTCGGGTCTTTTATCCTACGGCATAATTGAGTGACCAGAAGAACAGAAATGCATGCGACTCACCGTTCGAAGCAGACAAACAGAGAACGTTATCGTGGATGCTGCGCTATCCCAGCGAATTTCATCCGGGAGACTAACATCAGGCAGGAACCGTTGAAAGGCTAATAATAGAAATGCAGACTGCGAAAAATCTGTTACGAAACAAAACAGGATGAGTGATCGCTGACGATTTGAAAAGTTGGAGATAATGAAAAATGAAGGTTTATTAACTTTAGTAACTTTAGCAATAATAAAGATTGAAATTCTAATAAAATTTGGTAAGTATAAAAACTGAGACTCTAATATGAATGTGTAAAATCTAAAATAATCTGTAGTATGTTAGTCATTTGTTTTATAATTCGGTATTAAGACTTTAACTCTTATTTTATTTTAACGAAAAAATAACCTCAGAAAATGCTATCCTCCTAAATTTTCAGTCAAATTGTATTTCTGCATTGATAGTGATCAAAGAAAAATATACAGAATAGACATAACTGAAAGTAAGTATGTAAAAATACTTACATACTTGGCTTTTGTGCCACTGTTAGAACACTCCTGAAGAAGATGACGAAGTTGAAGTAGTGATATGTCTATAACAAAACATAAGATATTAAAATCGGTAACACATAATAACAAACGTGAAACTTTAGCAACAATAAAGACTAAACTCTAATAAATATGTAAATTGGAACTCTAATATAAAAGTTTGAGAACAACATATTCAGTGATTTTTGATGCGTATCAGCCATTGTACTTTAATGTTAAGATTTTAAGACTTTATTTCAATTAAAGAGGGCATTTACAGTTTTCTAAATTATCAATCATTTTTATTGTATAATAAATTTATTGTATAAGAGAACAAACTGAAATACAATATTTAAAACTACTTACATTCTTGAGCTCCTGCAGAAGCTTTGTCCTCTTGAGAGATGCACTGACTCTAATACCGAAAAAGAATATTCAAAAGAATATGAAATAGGATCACATTACCGTGAGCGTTAAAATTATAATCGGCGAACAAGAACTCTAACGTCGCGTACAAAATTATGTGATAAAATTTTATTATTTTCGCGTGTGATTATTTAATTGGATTAAATTATTAGAGTAATAAAGGCCGACGCCGCCAATACGTTAGAATATGTTGCAAACCTGACGCAACACGATCCATGTTATCGGTACGAAATAAGACGACTAAATGACTCCTTGTACGTTAGTTTCGCCGAGTAACTTACAAAGTGTGAGGGAGGGGGGAAGGGGGACACAAGAGCCGGTGGCACAAGCAGCTACGCAGTTAACGATCTAGACAAAGAAATGTATACATCAACCAAAACATTCCTATTCTACGAAGCACTTTCTTTCGAATTACGCAGCAGGAATCTTTCGAATTGCGCAGCACAATTCTTTCTCTACGTCGATATTTACAAATATCGTACAATAGTTCGTAGCCCTACTGGCAACATCACAGACACATTTGTCTAACTTATTACTTTAGTTACCTTACTTTATAATCTTAATTTCGTTAAACAAAGCAAGATTGAAACAACAGCATGGAGAAAGTGAAAAATTACTTAAAATTACTGTTCCGCAATGACACAGTATGCAGATGAAGTCTTAAGCGCTTTTTAAGTGCGTATTCGCTTTTAATACTAATATAAAAATAATAAAAGTGAAACGATATTTATTTTTAAGTCCAAAATGTAGTAAGAGAATAATTTTTTCACGGTTGAAAATTTGAAGTCCATTGATATTTTCTCTATATCATTTTTTATTATCACGACGTAGTACCTGAAGTTTTGACCGATCTAATGATTTTTATTCTTAGAAATATCCTGAATGAACGGGGAATTAAGAAATGTGTAATGAAGGATATAAATAATGGAAATTAATTATGGTGGAGGAATCAACGAAGAAAAGTTATTTTGCTAATTATTATACGAATGAATATTCAAAATGTCGCTCAACGACTACTAAACTATTTAATTAACACTAACCTCACCACCCCTAGTCAAATGACTGGTTTAAATATCTCATTTAAAATTGTACATTTATCGTTATATCTTTTGTTCATTTAGCTTTACGTGAATTTTTATATTCTCCGATTAATTGATTTCTCAACTTTTAAAACCAGTTATTTGACCGGGCCTGGTGAGATTAGTGTCAAAAGCCAGCCTGAAATTTTCATCAATTTCTGATCTTCGGTTGATTTTCAGTATTTTGCCTTCACTTTTCACCAAACATTAGATATGACAAACGAAATGCAATGTAAGACCTGCTAACGTTTAGGTCATGTTGCTTCTAATTGCAACGGACTGTCGCAGCGTTAAATTCAACGATGAATTACGATCCAGATGCAAGTATTGATCCAGATTTCCGTATCGAAGAAAGGAAGGATAACACAAATCAACCTTGTTGCGTTTCGTGTAAAAATTCTGATCATCCTGTTCATATCAAGATTACTCTCAACGCTTATTGTTAGTGCTAAAAAGGCGATGACAAAAGAGAATTTGGAATATTAACGAAGAGCGAAACAAATAAACAACAACAAGTAACAAGAAACAAATAACTCAAAAATTACTTCCAGTAAAATTCCATCGAATAGTAAACTAGATAATTGTCCTAACCTCTGTATTCCCTTATTTCATCGCGATATATCTGATGGCTAAATATGAAAAGAGATTCCGCGAGTCGAAACGCGCCATAACTGACGCGACGATATTGGCGTATATAGCGATATTAGCGGTAGCGTTCGACTTTGTTGTCGTATTTCACCTTGTCGTTATGAACAAACAGCACACTGAGGAACGTGTAATGTAAGATATTCACGCGTTGCGGGAAATGCATAAGCGATAATGAGCTTTGTAGAAATAATCAATTAATTAATATTCACTGAATACTAACACGCACGTGCACTTTCTGGGAACGCTTCACTATCCGCCGTAGATATTGCAGGTTCGAGCGGCCATGCGAGTAAGATTCGTTTCTTTAATTATAGCGGAGTTATTATAACGCTCGCGATGACGTTATTTTGTGAAGCGGTAATACGCGTAATAAATTTACTATTAAGACGCGCACGTGTGTAGAACTGACGCCATTTACGTGATGGGTAACGTTAGGACGCATGCGCTAGCGGGTCGCGTCGAACATATGTGGTGGTTCGCCTCGTCGATACGGCATCGTTTAAGAGTATGTACGGTCGGCTCGGTGTAAGTTCCTATTATGAAGGAATAAAGTCGGGTCGATATGATCTCCAGGGCTGAGCTGAAAGGGTTCATACAAGCCTTGGCGGGTGCAGCGCCGATGTTAAATGTTTCAGTCAAAAAATTTCAGTTGGATAAAGATAAGGATGAGGGGATTAGGGAGATAGGAAATTTGATTAAAGGCATCCTGTCTTCCATGGAACAATGTGGAGAGCAGAAGGCTAGAAGGAGAAAGAGAAGAAGAGAGCCTATCGAGATCGAAAGAAGGGTAGACAGGACAGAAAGAATGAAAGAAGCGATGATGACTAAAGGCGGATAGCCTAAAAGGAAAGTGGTATCGCCGGCTGAAACAATGAGAGTAGGGGAACTTAAGAGGCTCCGAAGAGGAGAGGCCACATACGCCGAGGCGTGTGGGAGGAAAATCAGGAAGGTAAGGAGTGAACAGGATTATAGTGAGGATTCTGAAGGTTGGATGAGGATAGAAAGAAGGAAAAAGGAGAGGAGGGCTCCCTTAGAGCAAGCTATCCCTATGGTGCGTCCGGGTAACAACCGGCAGGTTGTTATCGAAGAGAGAGGCGTACCAAGGAATAGGAGATGGAAGGAAGCCATTCTAGATAAAGTTGAAAAAGGCTGTGAATGGCTTCAAGTTTATAGGAAAATAATGGCGGCTAGGAGCACCTTGGAAGGAGCTATGGGGGTGCGTAAAACGAGAGCCGGCCATATATTCATTGAATTCGACAGGTCGGTGGCGGTGAACGAGGTGGCGGTCAAGTTAAGGGCCGCTCTGAGTGACAATACGGAGGTGGCTGCTCTCGTCAACAGAGCAACCTTACAGACCAGGAATATCGATCCCTTTACCAGCAAGGAGAAGGTCGACGCTTCCGATTACGCCATAGGAGCGGTACTTCAACAGCGCGTCAACGATACTTGGCAGCCCCTAGGTTTCATGACGAAATCGCTATCCCCCGCGCAACGAAAGTAGAACGCATACGATCGAGAATTACTCGCGATGTACACCGCGGTGAAACGATTCTTGCACGCTGTCGAAGGGAGAGATTTCGCGATTTATACTGATCACAAACCCCTACGCGTACGTATACGCGTATATAAACGTATACGCGTTTGATCAAAATCCCGACAAGTGTTCGCCGAGACAGTTTGGACACTTAGACTACGTAGGACAATTTACGACCGATATCCGACACATTAAAGGGGTAGACAATAACGTAGCCGATACTCTACCACGAATAGAAGCGATCGGGAAATCCGTCCATCATCAAACGTTAGCCGCAGCGCAAGAAGACGATACCGAGCTACGCGAAATCACTGAGTCCGGCTCTAGCGCGCTGCAATTGACAAAAATACGATTTCCCGATCAGGATGTCGGAATTTATTGCGATCTCACGAACGAAACCTCGCGACCGTACGTACCGGAACCGTTACGTCGCGCCGTATTTCAGTCGTTACATAGACTTTCCCATCCGGGAATACGCGCTACGCAAAAATGGGTGACAACACGTTTCGTCTGGCCGTCCATTAATAAAGGTTGTCGAACTTGGGCGCGACAGTGTATACCATGTTAACGCTGCAAAGTCACCAGGCACGTATCCTAGCATGTCGGAACGTTCAAAACGTTAGAAGGCCGGTTCCAACACATACACTAGACATTATCGTCATGCCATATTCACAAGGTTATGGATATTATCCAAAGTGTATCGATCGTTTCTCGCGTTGGCCCGAAGCCACTCCCATCGTCGATATGGAAGCGCCAACCGTTGCTTCGGCCGTCCTTTTCACTTGGATAGCTCGGATGCTAGAGCGCCTACACAGACAATTAAAAGCGGCGATAAAGTGTCTCGACACGAGCAACTGGATCGACATTTTACCCATTATATTATTAAGCATTCGAACCGTGATAAAGGAGGACTTAAACACAACGGCAGCCGAAATGATTTACGGCACCGGCATACGATTGCCGGCGAAATTTTTCATAGCAACCGAGCAACAGGCCAACTCGGAGTACGCGAACCGGCTTAAAGAAGGGATGGGGAAGGTCAGGCCGCATCCGGTCACGCATCATGGCGAAAAGAAAATTTTCGTTTTCTTAGAATTAGAAACCGTATGTTTTCTTATGTCATGACGCGATAGGGGGCCCTTTCCAGCCGCCGTATGACGGAACGTTTGAAGTCATAAAAAGAGGCAAAAGAATTACACCGCCGAAATTAATAATCGCGACGTAACGGTTTCCACAGACCGTCTAAAACCGGCGTTTGTAGTATAAGGAAAAATCGCCGTATCTCTTGACATACTAATTCCGGTAGATCAGGCGAACGCGAACGACGAAAACAGCGCAAGCAGTGATCGAATCGCGGAAGAAAACTCCAGGAATAGGTATGTTGCGCGGTCCGGACGTAGGGTCCGCTTTATCGATCAGTTCCCGGCAGGTTTCGGTTAGACGTCGTAAATTGTCGGATCGAGTGTATCGATAATTTAAAAAAAAAAAGAAAATAACGATGACAAATAGAAACTCTGTAAATATTTCAAAAGTTTAACTTAATAAAAACGTTATCACTGGTAGGGGGTGATGTAGCGGCACATGAGTCAGAACACAATTTAAATGATGTTGTTGTTTTGCCTCGGAGTATCAAGACCGTTAGGTTCCAAGTAATGTAAGAACAAATAATATCCGGGCAAAACAATGTCGCCGCTTCGTGCAACCGTCAAACGTAGAAGACTTCGATTTTCCGGTTCTCTCCCGATCAGCATAAATAAACGGACGCAACCGAAAAGAATTTAATTATCGAGAGTTATCAACCAGTTATCTATCGAATATTTATTAGCGATCTTACTTTGCGACTTATACACTGTACGGGCGTCTTAGCGATTATGGTTTGCATACATATTTATTCAATTATTTTAAATATATTCGACAATTTCAACAACGAGCAATCTCGTCTAATACATTTCACGATCAAACATTGTCTACAAAAGTCATCTACAACAATATTTCTGAAGTGCGATCGACAATACACATAAAAGAAATGCCCAAAGCAAGAAGGAATCGTAGAGGTAGAGGCTATACCAGCAGGAAACGTGCAAAAAACGTTTGACTAAACGTTTCCCGAAATTAGAAGAGAAGAAAAAATTAGAAAAAATTAGGAATACCTTAAAATTAGGAAACCACAGAACAAACAGAAATTAGTTTTATCCATCGAACTCACCTATACCCGAACGCGATCTAGGGCTGCATTGCCAATAGTTTAGGAAAGCGATAATTATTCTCGTTTTATAAACTACATAGAGAGTTAAGACCAGAATTTTGATAATAAATATATAAGTAAATAAAATCGAATAAATTACCAGTTACGAGACATTGAAATTATTTATTTATTCCTAGAAAACTTTAATCCTTCCCGCGCTAGTACTCTCCTACCCACAGCAGCTAAGCTGGAACGTGGAGTTTATTTACCAGTCGTATTAGTACAATAGTTAATGCTACTCCTACAGTCATATCAACGAATTAGAATATCAAGAATATGACAGTTTGAAAATTAAAAATAGTGTTGCACTTTAGAAAAGCGCGACAAGTTTTCAATCTATTCCATTCAGTCGTTAGCCTTGGTTCGAAAATAACGAACGAGGGTCGAACTGATTGAAATAGTTTAACGACTATTTCTGGTGGCAGCAACTACAGTTTTGATTCAAGCGTCAATTTGAGAAAGCTAGGGCCCGAAATCGAGAATAATAAGTAACGGTTACGAATACCGAAGATCAAAACCGGATCGTAACAGTAAATAATGATTAGGAAAGATAACGAATAAATGGAACTTGTAATAATAATAATAATAATAACAAGAATAAGTTTCCTTAAATATCATAAAATGCATTTACCTTAAATTTCTGCCAACGAAAATTCTTGAATTTGATACAAAATGATAGCTAATAAAATGAATGAAACAAAAGCTTTAAAAAACAACTAATATTAACAGGAATGGGAATAAGGGAAGGGTTGCATATACAAGGATGCGTAAGAGTGCACTTAGAAAAATCAAAATAATTGAAAATATAATTAGAACGCGGGAAGAAGATATCGCCCGAAAATTGTATATTATTTATTTAGTAAAAATTTTATTTATTTCTATTACATATGTCTATGGAAGATTCAGAGGCCAATTAGCGTAAATCCTACTTTCTCTGAAAAGGACTTACGTAGCTCCAAAAATAATTTATTCTTAAAAATTTTAATTAATAAATCAATTAACTCGCTACTTTCATGCATATATAGTAGATTACGGTATTGACCACGAAATTACTAAGCACAATTATTCCGAGCATAAGCACAAACAATGAGAATCATTTCGAAGTCGTGACAAGTCTAAGCATTATCGTTTGTTATGTAAAAAATAATTGTACACTGCTTAACTGAATTAAGCAAAAAAAGATGAAAATACACGTATTTCCAGGAAATTGCCCTTTTTCTGCTAGTGAATTCCAACATTTATCTAATGAGCAAAATTTATTCGATTGCGATAATGGCGAACGAGACGAAAATTTAAAAAAGAATACTGTCACAAGAAAACTCTGCTGGATGATTTTCCACTTTATAAGATTAACGGTTCATCGATCAATGTTTTCCAAAACTCATTGTACAGGAGTACTTTTATGTTTTTTCTTTGTTATAAACATTTTTAAACTTCATGATTCATGGCATACTTAAACTTTGGAGTTGAAAGCTATATTTTACAAAAAAATTTTGTACGATGATCCGGGTTATGCCAATATTTCCGTTTGGCACTGTATTAGCATAAGCGAACAACCTAACTTCCAGTCGGCTTGACAAAAATCGAACGACTAGCGCAAACAACTAGCGATCGCTTATTTTTCATAGCTCGGAATACAGTTATGGACATTAAGACGAAATTGTTACCGGAGAAAATACAAAAGTTATGTAGTTCAATACGACAAGATTTCTACAGGTTTTCTACATGTTATGTATATAGAAACGAAAAATGTAATAAAAATGAAAAGCCATCTAAAATAAGAAGGTTAAATATATTTGTGTTCACTTACCTTTATATGAAGAATAGTTTCCTGTCCGGTTACTGCATTACCCTATCTATTATTGAACAAATTTTTAGGTTACAATTATTTACACAAAGCTACTACGCGTGCGAATGTCTTTTTATTTTATAAACCTTTATGTATAAAAACTCTATCCACGTTAAATCAATCTCTTTTTATAGAAACTTAATATAGAAAGTTAATTTTCTAGATAGAAAAATTAAAACTTTCAGTAAATTCATGTACAACGCGCACTCTACTGCGTACCGCATACGAATGACGAGTGAACGTTATCGAATTCTACGGCGACCGCTTAGATAGTGACGAGGACGGATTAATATTGCTCAGTAATTGGTTAAGCTTTGAGCCTATGGGCGGTATCTGTACGCGATTACTGCGCAAGGACCATTTCATGACATGCTCCACCTCTCCCCCTCCTTCGCCCGCCGCTCACACAGCCCCACAAGAAGTAAAAATAGGCCACCGATCTGTCCTGTTTTGCGACCAAATTTTCAGGACGGAAAAAGAAAGAAAAGACAATATCGTGTAAAAGTACGGTTTTTAAACGGCTTAAATTAAATTACAAACTGTAATGTTAAAAATGTAAACCCAACACAAAATATGGTATGGCTACGTCGTACCGTCGCGTAACGGCACTTTTACCAGAACCACTTTCAAACAGTTCTGCCCGAGCAGCCGAGCTAAACGGGCGTGTGCAACAGTGCTCCGGAGAAAGTGCGGCAAGTGGGGAAGAGAAAACTACGAACGGCTACGCCTATAGCCAAACGGCGGAAACCCGTGTCCTATATCAAGAAGCCTCAAAATAGCAGCCTGGAACTCTAACGGCCTACAACAAAGGGCCCTAGAAACTAAAACATTCCTGTCCAGCAGTAACACCGATATACTACTCGTCTCAGAAACACACCTCACAATAAAAAGCTACATAAAAATACCGCACTACACCATATACGACACCAAGCATCCCTCAGGGAAAGTACACGGAGGGACGGCAGTAGTAATAAAAACGACATTAAACATCACCTACACAGCCAGGTCAGTAAGGAACATATACAAGCAACCACCGTTACCGTACAGACTAACAGCAACCAACTGCAGTTGCCAGCAGTATACGTACCGCCGCGACACAAAATCATAACGCAAATGTGGGAAGACTACTTCCGACACTTAGGTGACAAGTATATTGCTGCGGGAGACTATAACTCAAAGCACACGCTATGGGGATCAAGAATCACCACACCTCGAGGCAGAACCCTGGAAAAATACATCAGAAATAATAACCTCAATATATTATCCACAGGAAGACCGACATACTGGCCGACAGACCTGAGCAAAATACCTGACCTGCTAGACTTTGCAGTTACAAAGGGACTAAACGCAAATAAACTAAACATAGCATCCAGCCTCGAGCTTAGCTCCGAACATACACCCATAATAATTTCATACAGAAACAAACCAATACTTTACAGCAGCACAGAGAAGCTATGCAATTAAACCACCAAATGGCAAATATTCAAAGAAATAATAGAGAGCAAAATCAGCTGCAACATCCCACTGAAAACACCTGAACACATCGATCAAGCAGTAACAACACTCACAGAAACTATCCAAGAAGCAGCAAGGGCAACCACTATACCTGAAACAACCAACAGACAAACAAAAACAGTTCCACTAGACATCCTCGAAAAAATTAGAGAAAAAAGAAAAGCGAAAGCAAAATGGCAAAAACACAGAACAAAAGAAAACAAAAAAACACCTAAACAAACTCACAAAATAAATAAAGAACAAAATAAAAGAGCACAACGACAACGAGTTCACAAAGTTCATCGAGTCACTATCTGCTCACGAAAACAACAATTACTCCCTATGGAAAGTCACAAAAAAATAAAGAAGACAACAAAAATGGTACCAACAATCAGAAGAGCAGACAACACATGGGCAAGAAGCAACGAAGAGCAAGCTGAAGAATTTTCCAACCACCTAGGCAACACATTCACCCCACACAACATCAACAATAGCAACCACAATAGTCATACGGACGAGGATGCGCTAACTACTAGTACACCAACTGACAATCACCATACCCAAAGCAACCGCACAAGAAATCAGAAACATAATTGAGGAAACAAAAAACAATAAAGCACCAGGAATCGACCTAATTAACAGCCAAATCTTGAAAAACCTTCCGCCAAAAGCGATAAGACAAACCACAATAATAGTAAACGCAATACTAAGAATACAATACTTTCCAAAAGCTTGGAAACTGGCAAAAATCATAATGATACCCAAACCAGGCAAGGACCCACACGAAACCAAGTCCTACAGACCAATCTCACTACTTCCGGTGTTCTCTAAGATAGTAGAGAAAATAATCTACGACCGGATAAAACCAATAATAGAGAAGAACCATCTAATACCGGATCACCAATTCGGATTCAGAAACAAACACCCCACAATAAAACAAACGCAAAGACTCGTCAATGAAATCCTACAGGCGCTGGAAACAGAACAATACTGCACGGCACTCTTTATGGACATCGAAAAAGCATTCGATAAAATAAACCACACTAGCCTACTACAATCAATCAGGAAACAGTTCTCGGGGCAGATATATCAACTAATCAAATCATACCTAAGCAGCAGAAGCTTCATAGTAAAAATCAAAAAGACACACTCGGAAGCTAAAGAAATCAAGGCAGGAGTTCCGCAAGGAAGCGTCCTAGGACCAATTTTATATAAATTATACACGGCCAACATACCAACAACTAACAATAGCAAAATACTGACATTCGCGGATGACACAGCTGTACTAGTCAGGCACACTAACCCTGCAACAGCAGTTACATTACTACAAGAACATATCACAAAAATAGAAAAGTGGCTTCAAGCGAAACAAATCAAAGCAAACCCCGATAAATGCAAACATATTACATTCACACTGCGAAAACAGAAACCACCAAACATTGAACTAAACGGCACACACATAATACAAACAAGGCAAGTCAAATACCTAGGACTCCATTTACATACACGACTCACATGGAAACAGCATATTACAGCAACAATAGACAAAATACAGATGGCAAGGAGACAAATGTACTGGCTAACAAGTCGAAAATCCAAACTAAGCATAGAAAACAAACTAAAAATATATAAAATGGTCATAAAACCAATCTGGACGTACGGAATAACACTATGGGGAACAGCAGCAATGAGCCATATAATCAAAATAGAGGCATCGCAATCTAAAATACTCAGAACAATAGTAAACGCGCCATGGTACGTTAGAAACGAGGACATTCGGAAAGACCTGGGAATACCAACGGTCAAGGAGGAGATCAACAAAAGTGCAAGAAGGTACGGAGAAAGAATAGCAACGCACCTAAATCGGCTGGCAGCGGAAACGGTCGACACATCAAGCATAAAAAGAAGATTAAAAAGGAAACACCCAGCCGATCTCACAGAGGACATAACCCAACAAACACGATGGTGGTACCCCGCTGGGGGTAGCCACCCACATGTTATATTAGTATACAGCTACAACATTTTACCAAATGTCCTACTGGACAAATTGTAAAATCCAAATAAATAAATAAAAAAAAACTTTCAAATAGAAATTCGTTGTTTATTGTGAATACACATATGTAATTTATATTTTTCTTAGGCAATAAACATTATATATATGTAAATTCTATAGAATTTAGAATATCAACCGACGGTTTGACTTTCACTGTGTTTACTGGGAGTCGGTCGAACGATATGAATAGAGGAGGACGGGGACTTGGGATAGAAAATAAAACAGGACTTGGAGAAGCGAAGATTGAACAAAGAAAAAAGCAAGTTAAGAGCCAGAAGGAGAAAGAAAAGACTTAGACAATCGATTGTTGAGTTTTCACAAATCGATCGCCTGATTTCCGAAAATATTACAACATTCCATATATATGTCGGAGATGAAAGAACACCGGAGCCTTTGGAATTTTGTATAATCCCGCAACATTGAAACCTAGAGTCTACTATAGCTGTAATTGAACGATTGTAGTTATTCAATCCGATTGTAATTGTTCGAGAGTTGTGATAATGAGCTTGGGCTCGAGGCGACAGCCAGTCGCCGAACGTAGCCGCGGTCACGGGATGAACGCTTTGTCTAACAAAGGCATGGAATAATTCTATAGCTCTCCTTAAAAAGGAAATAGTTGTAACACTCGACAGTAAACATTCCAACGGTCTCTGTCCCGTAGCTCGCCACATGCAGACCCTATTCTTCGAGTAAGATGATTGCCAGATGTCGATGCGTCTCCGCAGTACATGTTCAGGCTAGCTCGAGGGCCCGTTATAAATCTTAAGATTTAGTCAACTAAAGTCCTTCAAACAGGCAAACAGTCTTTGCCCCAACTACGGGAAAATAGGGGAGACCTATTTTTCAACGAGCGGCGTCTCCCACTAGCAACTTTCCCTCGAGGACAGCTAACATCTTTTTCTAACCACCGATATGGAGATTGACCAATTAGCAGCAACGCCAATTTCCCTTACTTTCTGAACGAATGCTTTTCTCGACGAATCCGATGATCTCGTGTCCTTGGACACACCCCATTATAGTTTTCCTCTGTGGCATCATCGGGACGGGAAGGTCATTCCCGTTCGCGATCTCATCGATGAAAAAGAGTAACCCCTTACGACCGGTGAATATTACGCGTCCGACTTAGATTTTGTGAGTACGTTCATCTATCATCCCGTCGACCGCGGATTCGTTATTGAACCTAGGATGATTGTCATTGGTTTCTCGAGTATCTAATTACCACGGTTACTTGTCCGGTTCTATGATAATCGTATTTGTACTAGCCAATGTCTTCTCTATTGCATAATGACGACGTGTAATCCAAACGAAGATTCGTTTCACGCCCCTAACCCTAATTGTAATGTAAACCCGTCATATATATATGTCGGAGATGAAAGGGAAACCAGAGTCTTCCCTTTGCAATTTTGGGAAAATCTTCTAATGCTTTAGTCTAGATTTTATCATAGCTGTAATTAAGCAATTGTTGTCATTTGTAATTGTTCGATATTTGTGATAGCGAAAGTGGGTTCGAGGTGACAACTGGTCGCCGAACGTAGCCATGGTCACGGGATAAACGTTTTGCCTGACGAAGGTGTGGATCGGTTGTATTGTTCTCCCTAGAAATCACATAGAATTGTACTTTAGAGATGTCGATATAATGGGACACACGTTGTATTAGGAATCAATCTCCAGACAGAAACTGCCTAGGAACGACGTTTGAATCTTTCTCGATGTTTCCAAAGAGTATACAACAAACTTTTGACAGAAATTGCCTAGCAACAACGATTGGAACCTTCTCGATGTTTCCAGCGAGCATATAACAAACAAATGCAGTCGTATAGCGAAAAAGATTTTCATCAGATATTCATTCGTGTGATCGCCTTGGAAAGTGATACATCGAACAATTTACCGAGTGTCTCAGCAATTGTATTTTGTGTTTAAAATTATTCTACACATAGTAAAGAGTTATCCCGTTGACCGTGGATTCGTTTGAACCCCGGAACATTGTTAATAGCGTTAATTAAATTCATTATTCGTGAAACCTATCAATCGTTAATCTCATTATACGTTAAATTCATCATTCGTAAGACATATTATTCGTTCCTCTTATTGTTCGTTAAACTTATTAATCTTTAATCTAATTATTAGTTAAACTTATCGTTTGTTAATCTTATTATTTATTAAACTCATTATTCATAATATTTTGTAAAATCTTTTTTATTCGGGTAAGTATATTCTGTTTCGTAAAACAATGGCTAATTATTCGTTCCTCTTATTGTTCGTTAAACTTATTAATCTTTAATCTAATTATTAGTTAATCTTATCGTTTGTTAATCTTATTATTTATTAAACTCATTATTCATAATATTTTGTAAAATCTTGTTTATTCGCGTAAATATATTCTCTGTTTCGTAAAACAATGGCTAATTCAAACGAAGGATCATTACGCGCCTTAAATCCTAATGATAACCCGGCATATATATGTGAGTGTATTTTATCAAAAATATGTTTTTTATGTTTTCTTATCTTAGTAATTATTTTTAAAAAAGTCTTAAAGTCTTATATGAAAATAAAGCGGTTCTTTATTTCAAATAATTGAAGTAAATAAATACAATGAGTTTTATATTTTATTATATCTTATATTATTGTTATATTGTTATTGAAAAAAATTGATATAATCAACAGTTCTTCCTGTTCTCTTGATTGTTTCTTGCTTGTTTCAAACCATGATAATAACCTACAAAAGAAATAACATAGTCCATTGAAAATTTAATATACAATAAAATACTTATATGAAATAATTACCTGTGTAATATATCATGTAACCACTAATATACCATGACATCAACATACTTGAAAGTGCGTCTGTATCATTATCTGGTAATCTAGTACATTTTATTAAAATTTCGTATTTTTTCCAAATAAAATGTTAAACTTATTCCAAATTACTTATTAATATTAGAAGTATTCAGCATTCCATTAGAATTTTTAAATTGTACTTACTTGGCCATTAATTGTGGTGGTAAAGGAGGTGCAGGTGGCATTATATCAGTCATCGAATTGAAAGATGGTCCCGGTATGAAGTGATGTTTATACGCATTTGCTTCTTCAGAGTCCCAATCCATTTTTTCTACATTATATTTTTTCGAATTTACATTTGTAGAAAAATTAGTCTCACAAGTCTCATCGTTCTCTTCATTGAATTTCTCTTCAAAAGCTTTCTTTTGTTGTGCTATTTGACTTTGCAAACCTTCTGATTCTAAAAGAGAACTCAACTCGACTTTCTGTGTATTACCATAGCCTAAACACAGAGTAAAAGAAATTTTTGTCATTTAATAGAATGACTGAGTGCCATTCGGTTACTGTCCTTACAGGCAATGTATTAGAATTTCCCGTGCATAAATGTATATGTATAAATGTTTGCCTTGATATATGTAGTAATAATCCCTCGTCTAATGAGGAGAATTATATTCCAAGCAGCTAATAATGAACAATAAGTAATATGCATGTTTATGGTTCATGACCCTATATCCCACGGGTCTCCCCATAGACATTGACAGGTGCTCCTGCCCAGTTAAGGACCTGCTGAATGACACTGTGATAGACTATGCGAAAGCCTTTACTTCATATATATATGTATTTTTAGTACATTTCTTAATTGACATAACCATCATGCTAAAGGTATTACCTACAAATTTTACAACACACGTACTGTTGAGGTTATTCGGTGTGTAAACAGAGAAAACACGTGGATAAATTGTAAGGTAGAAAATATATTTAAATAGAAGTGTAATAAGTAAAAATACAATTTGAGCTGGTCCAGATCCGCACGCTAGCTGTGTTACCTAATAACTGAAACCCCCCGAAGCCAACGTCGCCTGTCTACTGTTTATGGCCTGACTTCGTCGCAGTCTTTTGTCTACACGCTGTCGATGGCTTCAGTGCTTGAGAAAACTAAAAAAGACCAGATGTAGAGTTTTCTTAGAAGTGGTAACCACTTCAACACGTGCCATTGTTTTCGTAAATTTTTGATATTATAGCTTCATAAATTTCTCCATCCTCTGAGTATATTGCACGATAAGGTGCTCCTATGATCCATTTCTATAGAGAAAAGATGTGTATACAAATAAATATAAGTAAATAGCAAAATAAAATAATTTGCTTCTTAATCAATATATTTAATAATATTCTGTATCAAATTTGTAATATTCTATCAAAATCACAACCTTATGTAATTTACTTGCGTGTTTAGGCTGCTTAAGATTTTGTAGGTTTTCTTTCGGTTGAGAATTTCCAACATCCATTCCCATTCGCTTGATAACTTCTTCTTTTGCTAAATTTATTGCTTTATCATATGCTTCTATTAATGCACTATCATCCCAAACATTATCATTGGCTGTGTCTGTATCCTTTTGAGATAGCAAATTATACGTTATTAATATTGATACAAGTATTTTATTATCAAACTATTGCAAATTATCATATATGTCATTTTTCAAAAATTGACTAAAAGGTAATGGGTACTGTTAATTACTATTATGCTAAGATCTTGTACTAAAATAATGATAAAACCATTACGTTTCCATTACCATACATACGTTTCCATTTCCTCGTATAAAAAGAACATTCATATCATCTGCCACTTTAAAATAACATCATTTAAATATTGAATTTGCTTCTGAAATATTAATTTGTCTCATTTCTTTAACTCTAACACATTGTAAACAATGATGACATTATACCAACTATAATACTAAAAATCTATTCCCCATTCATTCGAAAGATTATTGAAGCAAGGTTAACATTGAATGTTCCCAAACTTCAATAACTGTATTTTACTTTCTTTACAATATCTAACAATATATTAGAATACTATAAAAAAATATTGTATGCACAAGAAACTGTTTATAGCGAAATAGCAAAAGAATTAATCACATATTATAACTAAAACGAGATTGTTAAGTAGATTATATTATACTGCATATGCGTTAGTGTTTCAGCTGGTAAATATAGTTTTTATATCTGAAGATAAATAAGATTTAATTCTATAAAATTGCATAATGAATTATACATCTATCTATTACTATTCGTATTTCCCCTTAGTTGTATGTTGTCAATAGCATCAATCACGAACATATAAATAAATATAGAAGAAACCGTTCGAAAATGGAAAGGGAAAAATGAACATGGAAGACAAGAAAGTTTTCTTCAGGTTTAGCGTATGCGTGATACGCTTTGAATGTCTCAGATAAAGATAAAGATACTCTGCTCATTTCTATTTGTTCCGCAGAACGAGAAATTTGTTGTCTTTCATATTGGTTTTTACGATTCAATTTTTGGGCAGTTTTCCCTAGCGAGTGTCGGTCCCTGTTTGATATAACCAGACCGTAATTTATACAGATATGTATTATAGATATATATTTGTAAAACTGAAATCAGATGAAATAAATGTTGCCTGAGGTTTTAAACGTTTAATAAAAACAATATTTCATTTGGAAAAAATGTAAGATATGTAAAATTACACATTGATCATTTTGCTGGTCTTGTATCATAAAACGTGTGGCCCGAAGAGCACGTGTCCGGTAGAGATACGTCACTTGTGTTAGGAATCGTTTTATAACCTATCACAGTAAAGGAACGTCCCAGTATAGCAGCCGAAGAATGCCGTGGAAGTTTTTGTACAAAGTACAATTGATCTACAATTGATATTTTCCGCAATACTTATCTGGTGTTCGGTCAGGGTGTCCCATACTCATGATATTTATGACAGTGGAATGGCGTTAGTAAACCAATTACAAAAATTTTCGAGATCAATTCTCGGTATTGCATCAAATTATTCAAAATATACAAGCAACACAACGTTGCCCTTTTTGCAGGCAACAAGAGGAATATCGACCACGCAACCACTTTCAGAAAAACAAGAGTAAGTGATACAAATTTTCTTGTGTTTTCCTTCTTTTTTTAATAGAATTTCAGTACTTACCTTCCAATATAAAATTGGTGTCAAAATAATAATGCTAATAATAATGTCTAAGAAATTTTTCTCTTTGTAGGAATATAACATCTAGAAAAATAACATAGTATTAATAGAATAGTATTAATAAGAACAACATTGACAGTGAACAACTAAAAATATAACACTGTTATAAATATATGATATACGAATTTTATTTATGTATTATTAAGACAAGTATATCTTATTTTTAAATTATTTCTATTATCATAAGTGATACATATAATTAAGGTATAATTAAGAGAAGATTAATTGAAGAAACACAAAAAATAAAGAAAATTATATTGAGATAATTTTTATCTTTCATAAATATTATTTTCAGAGTAAATATAACGTTTGTTAAAGCAAGTGGAGAGAGAATCAAAGCAAAAGGGAAAGTTGGAGATACTATATTAGACATAGTAGTAAATAATGAAATTGATTTAGATGGATATGGTATGTTTTAAAGAAGCATAATTTACTTAATTTAAAATAAATAATTTTGAGGTAGAAAATATTTGAAAATTTTAATTTTTATCAAGTTTAATATTCTTATTATTTTTAACTTTTGATACTTTATTATATAAGTATGTTGTAATATTAAAATATAATTGATATAGGTGCTTGTGAAGGAACATTAACTTGTAGTACGTGCCATTTAATATTTTCGAAAGAAGTTTATGATGCACTTCCTGACAAACCAACAGATGAAGAATTAGACATGTTGGATTTAGCATATGAATTAACAGATACGGTAGTTCATAATAATCAGTATCAAATCATTCACATTATTAATTCTATTACCTTTTAATATTTTATAAAGTGAATTTTTCTATTTAAATCTATGTAAAAACAGGTTAGTATTGGGTATTTCGAAATCTGCATCTCAATGTAGAATTTCAAATCGCTATCTCTGAATACTACGAAACTGAAATTATAATAAATTTTCATAATTTTTTATTTATGACCCTATAATCATTACAAATCTATGTTGGAATTAGCATATTTACAATGTTGATTTTCAAATGGATAAATAGAAATCTTATTGTTTATTATTATTAGTATTAATTTGTATAGCAATAAATATATTTATTGACATATTCAGTTATATAATATTTAATTTCAGGTCACGGCTAGGCTGTCAAATAGTAATGTCTAAGGAACTAGATGGAATTGAGGTAAGAGTCCCATCAACAATTAATGATGCAAGAGCATAACTGAAATTATCTATAGGTTTTTGAAAATTTGTATACAATGTTATACATCTCTTGTTAAAAAACCCTTGTTATAATTATTAAAATATTGGTATTAAAAAATATAATAAAGAATCTTGTGTTTAAATGTGAAGCTTATATATATATACATATGTTATAATATAATTGCAATTTTGATATTTGTACATTGCCATTGTAAAAAGCCTATCCAATTATGAAGAAAATATATCTCTTATTTTTAATATACAGGGTGTCAATTTTAAAACGTTCATCTAAATTATTTTCGTTACTATTAAAGATAAGAAGAAATTACTAAGGAAGACTTAAATAGTTTTAAGATGTGTACTTGGTTATGATAAAAAAGACTCTTGTGGAATAAATTTTGCAACTTCTGAAAGATTAGATAAAAACTTAGAACCTAAAAAATAATTTGAAATTAATTTCGTTTAGATATACTGTTTGATTTCTTAGCTATGGGCAAGTTTAAAAGATCATCAAACTCATGGTCAACAAAACAACAGAAATGTACATGCAATGCTTTTTCGTTTCACAACAAGTTATCTGACACTATCATCATTTTCGTGGCACATACAACATTATCGATTCAGTATAGTAATGTTTTGGATTAAAACAAATGTCTCGACATTGGAGCAAAATATTTCAACCTTTAAGGACTAAAATTAAAACTTATGAGTTTGTTTATAATTTTAATAGATTTTATTAATATTGTGTTTACTGGTTTATTAATTACAAGAAAGTTTGTAAAAGACTGAAGTTTTACGTAAAAAGTACAAATATTCTTTCAACAAAATTAGTCAAATCACATCATTATTTATACATATTGTATATAAATAAAATATGCGGATATATTACTTTACCCTAGAATTAAAATTCAATAATATTGAAGAATCTTATTTATTCAGATTTTGTACATTATCGCTTCTAACCTCGGATAATAGAACAACAAATTAAATATTTTTAAACAAAAAAACTTTATTCCTTTGTTTGATTTCCCTTGCTCGCGTTTCTTAACTACTTAGATATAAAATACTTACGTTTTCGAAAATTCATACTTCACAAGCTACTAAACGCTTTATCTGTTCAGAATAATTTATTGTTTTCTTAACTAGGTACATACCAAATACATCTATTAAGTTGGTATTTCTCATAATTAACAGTACATAAAGCTAAAACACTTTTGTACTATGCTTGTTATACATGGATCTAACAAATAATTTAACTTGTGTATTGTCGTTTGTATATTTTGTTACGTGTAAAATATTCTATTTCTACACTACTTACAAGTTCGATAAAGTGTACATTACACATCGTGAAATTTACATATTTTCACTTGGTTACCCTGCCCAATTCGAATATAATTCAGAACGTATGTGCTATATTTATATATTCTGCATTTGTTTTGTATATTATGTACACTGATCTGATCTTTGTAAACGCGAGTTTTACGATATTAATGAGAAATTTGCCAATTTAATGGAAGTTGTTAATTTTTTCTGGCACGTTTCACGTTAGCAGACATGTTTCTTAAGTTACAGTCGAAAAGTGTTTTTATGTAAAAGAATAGGAATGATCAAGTTATTTTAAGATGACAAGATATTTCACGTCTTCTATTTAAATATAGCGTTAAATTTTAATTCCGTCAATTCGTATATACTCATACATCGAATTTCCTTTTCTCATGTCATTTCTTTTCTTTCATTTCACATTTAATTACAAAGATAAAGTGTAAGTACGTTCCTCTTTAAAATTAATATCAAATGTCGCAAAATATACAAAAGTAAACTAAGAAGAGGGGTACATATTATTACACAAACTGTCGTTCATATTGCATATGTACATATGCAGTATAAAAACAATACTTTTTAGTTTTTAATCTCTTGTTTAAATAATCCTAATATCTGATTCGATATAACTGCGTTTATTGGAAGTAATTAAGCTATAGCCTGCGCACAAGAGAAGAAGGAACAAACACGTATAGTATACACGCTTAAATAACAAAATTAAGTCAGTTTACGTTCAATGTGAACTTGATCAAAGTTCCAGTCTCGAATTATAGAGTTTCTTACTATCAGTTTACAAAATTCGATATTACGATTATGTACCGTATTTGAAAAACATAAAATGCTTTGTTCAATTTTAAATAAAACTAATATTTACCAAAGCGAATACGAAAAAAATGTTATCATCAAACTCAATTTTCAATTATCAAACTTAATCCAGCACAAATACAAATGTTATTCGTGCTTTTTTACTTTTACTACTTTTCAACTCTCTATAGTTCGAGATTTGAGTTCCGCTAACTTTCTTTCTACTGCGCATGCGCAACAGGAAAACTTGAATTACACGTAATAGTCAAAAATTCGAAAATCTTATCCTTTCGTGGCAGCGAAAGTAACCTAGGACTAGAGGTTCCATAATATTAATAATAATAAGGCAATAATATTAATATTAATAATAATGTAATCGAGTACTACTAACAATATTAATAATAATAATAGTATGGTAATGGCAAGATACACGCGGGTATAAATTAATCATTCCTTTCGTAATATCTACGACGTCTTCGGGATATTCTTTAGAAATTACTTTATTTCTGGTCAATATTCATTAACGAGCAACTTTTCTCTCTGTTTCTTATCACGATTTTTTTCACTTCATCACAATTGTACCGTTAGAAATTATTCAAAACATTGTTAAAATGTCCATGAAATATATGCAATTGCCGTATTGAATAAGCGAGTAATGAAGTTGCTGTTTCACTGAATAAAAGTGAAATCTCCAATGCGTGTGCTCAAGTATATAAGTTAAAAAAAGATTGGTACATCAATGCCTATTATTCTTAATCAATATTCATCATTTAACAATTAGGACCGAATTTTTACAAACCAACTCTAAACCACGACCCAATTTACAAATAAAAAGATCGATGTGTAAATTAACTATCAACTATTAATCTCCAATCCTATGTGAAGATATAATGTTCGGACCAAATTTCTAAACTAACGTGGACAATTCATGCGGACTATTGGTGGTTGCTGCGCTACTTAGATCCAATGTGGCAGCCGGAAGACCAGGACTGGCGCTGCCGGTTGCTTCCCGTGGCAAATGCTGCGATCTATTTAGCTTATTTCCAGGACTCGGTGGCGATCTATCTGCTGGTGTATCCGGTGGCGTAACCACGTTTCTGTGTCCGCTCACGTTCAGATGATTGTGCGTCGCCGCGATCGGAGCTGGCGATGAGAGCAACAAGGGCGGTGGAGACATTGACACATGTCGATGATGATGATGGTGATGATAGTGTTGGTACTGTGCAGCTCGGCCGTGCGTTGCGTGGCTGGTATTTAGTTGGTTCGTCACGGGCCCGACTTTCGTTGGGCAGCCAGCATGGTGGATGGTTAACGGGCCACGTAGTTGTTGTTGCTGTTGTAGCTGGTGCTGGTTCTGGTGCTGTTGCAGCTGCTGCTGACGCTGCAGCTGTACCGCCGCTTCGCACTGTTCGCGCGCTAACGCCTTCACGGCATTCGTCTTCTCCTACGAAATAAGAATGATAGGTTAGGTTGTAGTCAGGGGCCATAACAAATTAAAAAAGTTATAATATAAGAATTTACATTTTAGTTGAAATGATTCTAGTTACGAATAAGTATTAAAGATGATTCAAATCTTTTTCGTTACCGATAACCATGGTGGAAACTCTTTTGGATTACTTTCAGCCATTGTCAATCTTATTGTCAATACTACATGCTTGAAGTAGAAGGAGGGGTACAGAGAAAAAGACTTTTTCTCAGCAAATATAATTGTAAATTCGACCAATTGCGGGGAGACGTAATCGCGAGGAGAGACGTCAACGGGGGTCGTAAATCCCCATTACGATTATAACAATCGACACCACGAATTGATCGATCCCCTGATTTCCGTTGAGATAATAAGGGGTGATTGAGTTTGTATAACACTGTGATTCACAGAATTATAAATTATATATTTCCAACACTTAGATTACACTGACGTAGAAAAATAAATAGTTAACAACTTGTCGCACGAAGATGCGATAGATATGTACGCTAGAGCAGGGCTCTTATAATGGAAATTAATGTATCAATGGACTTAGCACTATGATATGTTTAGGAGAGAAGATGTATGTTCGACAACACCGAGAACCGACAAAAGATTTGCGTGAAGTATGCGACTCTCGCGCTATGTGTAGACTGCCGCGTTAGGCGTTAGTTTTTAGACTGTCTGTCGCTCTTTTTCTAATGCGGAAGAAAAGTTCGGTGTGGGTGTGCCCCTGTGCCTAAAGAACGCGGATTCGTTGGTCCCACTTTCGTTAGGAAAAGTGAGGGTAACGAACCGCGGTGTCGATTGGTCATGACCTGCACTACTGCTCGAAGGGATGAGTAGGGAGTCTCCTACCATCGTGGTGCGTAGATGACTGTGTGCGTGAGAAAAACCTAGCTTGTTTTATTACAGGGCTATTCGGATTTTCCTAATGGGTGTATACTCGCTTTCTCCGTGTTTTAAGTGCGACTAATAAACCCAAGGACACCTCTAAAACCGACTGTGTTTCGAGAATATTTTTAAGCTTTAGAAATTCTTCAAGACAAACGGATTGAAGACATATGGCGAAACAATGCAGGGAAGTGAAAGTTATGGTGGGTCCTTAGGTTTATTGACGGTCGAAGTGACGTTACGCAGGCGGTTGTT
>NW_022884087.1:0-21979 GCF_011952255.1 Bombus vosnesenskii | reverse complement strand
TCGCAAAAATTTTCAGGGTCCCATAATTATGTGTTGAAAATGACAACGTATGTTCTCGCTCGCCATCTATATGCTGACGGCTAGGTACAAAAGGGAATAACTAGAAGATGTTACTAGACACGGCCGATAGACCAGATCGATAGTTTAAGACATCCTTTTCGTTCATTCGTTCGTGTCCCTTCCAAGTGTGTGCAATTAAGGTTTTTCGACTCCGAGAAATGTGGTGTTTTCCATCCGAATAATAAAGTAATAACTAAGGCGATCCTACCTCTAAATATAGATATAACAACATTATGTTACCATAGTTTAGAAAGACCTGCCCTAAACATCTCAACTCAAAAGTTATAACGGTTAAAAGTTAGCTAAATTATTAGGTTGTTCCAAAAGTTACTTTCATTTTATGAGGAAATAGTAGATGCACGACATTTTTTGTTTTACATTATTTTACTGAATTATAATTAAGTGAATGATAACTATTAAATATAATCCAATAAAATAATATAATAATTTTAACAACAATTTTTAATAATTAGTTTTGATAATAATTAATCAATTATAATTCGAAAAGAGTCGAATATAAAACGAAAGGGATCAAGAAATGCTATGGGATAGTTACGCTATAACGAATGTTCTAACGATCTTTCATTGTAGTCCAAACGTTTTTCCATTCTTCTCTTTGGGTTACGTAGCTCTTTCGTTATGTCTCTTTCTGTAATTTTTTAATTTTACAGAATACAACGTTAGCATAAACGTTGAAGAAATATGAAGATACACTCCGAGATAACAAAATATAAAGCTTCAAGAGTGGAGATATGTACTCCGAGATAACGAGATAAAAAATAAAACGTTGGATGCCTTGAGCCCTAGTAACAACGCAAGAACACCCACTGTCTTTTAAGTTCCAATAAAAAGTTTGTGAAACTCAGAATGAGTATTATGAGCATGGATGCTATTTAAACGTCGAAATCTATGTAATAATATAAGGCCATTACTTTTTAACTTTTGGGATGCAATGTATAGGAATCGATGTATCTACCTGTTTGATTCGCATTATTAAAAATCTTGGAAGTAACTTTATCAATTCCAGGACAGATTTCCTGATGTACACACATCATCGAGAGATAATTGTCGCCTGTTTGGTATAAACAGTTTTTGTTTCGATAGATAAAGTCTCGAAAGAATTTCCGAATTGAATTTCTGAAAATTTATGAATTTATGAAAATTCATATCTCGTGTTAGAATCAACAGATTCATTATCAAGGAGAATATTATAGCCTGCATTAAAGAAAATCCTGCATCACAGCGCCAGATGATCACTGTTTTATCTAGAGATACTAACAAAGCTATTATCTATTAAATCTAAAATATTCATTCTTGAATCGATGATAACAGGATCTATGAATGATGTGGTTTTGGAACAAAATGCGATATAGGATCTATGAAGTTGAAGCTGCAACTGTTTCTGGCTGTCATGCATTCATTCGTTGACTCCTCATTTCTTCGCGTTTGTATCTCTTCAGATATCTTCCTCTTTCGAACAGTTTCACTCATGAAAAGCTAAATATCGTAGGATACGCGAAGGGAACAGAAACTCAATCGGATAGAAAAAGCCAAATATAAAACAATACAAAAACTATGTATATTATATTAATATCTCGAAATATAACATCCGTTTCGGTTCATATAGAACCGAGGAGAACAACAAAATTAAATAAAAAAAACTCTACGATTATTGTTACGCAAATTGCCAAATTCCATATGTTCGAAATTGAGGTCTCCTGCAATAAAATAACAATTATTTAAAAAGATATATAATATATATATAATAATAGAAATAATATCTATAATAATATATATGATATAAATTATACAAGTACGTCTAATTCATTGGTAAACTCGGTCTTTGCTGAACAAGTTGCATAAACAGAAGTAATAAAGAAACTAGTATTCTTGGCGATTCTGATTCTAACTATTGCGAACTTTATTTTAGTTCGTTTTACTCCGCTACTAATGTAATATCGTGATATAATGTGTTTACAAAGAGTGGACAATAGAGATGTTAATCAGGCAGAAAAAGACGATTGTTGTTCAACCTGAACTATTCACACCAAACGTACAGAAAACAGCGCAATCCACACTCTCTCGGCAACGCCACTCGCAACCTCCGTCTCCGCTCAACTCGCACTCTGCTCCTCGACTCGCACTCTCTGCTTTTCAACTGCCTCTGGGGCCGTTGTAGCGCTCTATTGTCTATTGCTGGGCCCACCGCACACGTGTTTTACAGACGCTCGTAGCCAGGGTCACGAAGGTCTTTTCGGCTATTTACCTATTTACCTGAAGGACCCGGTAATGCGTTGATGGAGCCGACAGCGCCTCGGCTCTCGCGACCTTGTCTGTAGTTAGCTCGACGTTTCTTGGGCCTTTCGTCCACGATACTACACTCGGCCATCCTGCAATAACATCTGCCCTCAGATGTTATGTTCGCTCTCGCTATCGTCGGATGCGTCACTTTCGGCGTTTAGGACCCAAGGTTTCATAAAATCGAGGTGTGTGCGGATCCTTCCTTCGGTACTGCTTCGCACGCTTTTTTAACTCGATCGACTTCCTTTCTTTCGCGTTCCACGTGGTTTTCGCGTGACGTTAAAATTTCAAACCTCGCGGCCCACTCTTCGTCGATCAGCTTTCTAATCTTCGCCTCTTCCCTGACTTGCATTTCGACCCCGACCAGTAGCTGGAAAGGAGTCTTCCCTGTGCTTCTGTTTACGGTGGAATTCAGGTATTTCTGAACCTGGTCGACATGCTGCCCGTTCCCCCTCGGCGCCAGTCTTCGCGGTCTTCGCGCTACCGGTTTGTCGCTTTTCAGAACTATCTTTGCGGTTATTCCGACGTTTCTCTTCTTCTCCGGCCTATACCCTTTAATAATATCCCGAATGGCTTCACGGTAATGAGGTTCTCGTACATGCGACAAGTCGATCTCGTCGGATTGTTCTATCGCGTTTACCCTCAGTACATCCGGCGCGTCCTCGTGACCGTCGGTCTGATCGTCGAGTCGTAAAAATGTCACCTCGCGCCGTTTGACTCGCAACTCTACCTGGTCTAAAAAATCGGTACCTAAGAGTAGACTGTGTCTTGTCATTACCTTATTCGAGACAACATGCAGGGTGACAGTAAAGTCGTACCCGTCGACCGTCATTACCCTTGTAAACTCGCCCCAGGTACTATTGCCAGCGGAACCAAAACCATCAAACCTAAGTTTGCAGTTTCCCAGAGGTGGTGATCCTAACCTCGCATACTCATCCGCTCGTATGAACGTAAGGTCACTACATGTATCCACTAACGAGACAAACCTGCAGCCATCTATCGACACGTCCTTCAAGTACTTTCCCTTTTCGGATCTTGACACTGCGCAAGTCTCTTTCGGTCGTGCCGTACACCTCGCTGCAATATGTCCAAATCCGCTGCACTTGAAACACATACCACCTTCTCCCCTCTCCGGACACTTAACCCTTAGATGATCCTCACTACCGCAAATGAAGCATCTTCTTTTCTTCATTGCGTCTACAGATTGACTGGGCTTCCCGTTCTTCTGGGTTTTAGCCGGCTTCACAATCGACTTTGCTTTGCGACTCTTCTGCTCTTCGTACATCACTAACCTCTTCCTCAGCTCTTTGATTGACGTCGCGCCGTATAATATAGCCTTATTGTTCTCGTCGTCTATTATTCCATCCACTATGTATTCCACCTTTGCTTCCTCCTCCATGTCCACATGGCTGGCTATTTCGAGCATACGGTACATGTAAGCCAAACATGCTTCATCACTCTCCTTTTTCGTTTCTTCAAGTTTCTGATGAACTTGCCCACTGTTGACTTTCCTCGAAAATTCTTTCACTAGCCCCCTCTTCAACTCATGCCAAGTTCTGGCATGACACTCGACGCTCGCGAATATTTTCGCTGATCCCTTCAGCAGCTTCCTGGCGTAGACTGCCTTCTGCCCATCCGACCACATGCACGTATCAGCGACTTCCTCGAACGACTCGAACCATCGTTCGACATTTTCACCTTTGTCGCCGCTAAACGACTCTAATGCATCTTCGACGTCTCTAAAACTCAGTGTCGAACCAACGCATGCCCTTCGACAATATTCATCACGGTCCTGATACACCCTTCGCGTATCTCTCTTATATCCTCTTGTGTTTTTCTTGTCATCTTCATCCTCACTTTCGTCGTCGCTTTCTTCTTCCAACGATATGTCGTTGCCCTCCATGGCCGCTTGTAGCCGTGCGCGTAATTCTACTTTTCTTCCCGTCGTTTTTAAACCCAAACTAGCGAGGCGCTCCTTCAACTCCTTCGTATTCATTTTCTCAACATCTTCATCTTCGTTACAATGACGCTCAGCTCTCTGTACGTTTTCTAAATCTCGTTGACCGGTTAGCTCTTCACCGCCCGTCGATCCCTTACGATACGATTGTCCAGCCCTACACGCCCGATTCAGCCTTGCAATCAGCACTGACCTCGCACCCGATATAGGGAGGTTCATTCGCGGGAGCTTACTCCTCAGCTCCTCCAGCGTCGAACCCTCTTCACCCGACAATCGTTCGTCCCCGACGTTTGCCATTTTTCACACTACACGAACTTAAGCAGTCAACGATATCGTTTTTTACCACACCGCGTACCGGTAAATTCACAACTAGCTCGAATAGCTCTGTTAAACCGTTTCGTTTTCTGTCTTGCCCAATCCCGGCTGAGCCCCCAAAAAATGTAATATCGTGATATAATGTGTTTACAAAGAGTGGACAATAGAGATGTTAATCAGACAGAAAAAGACGATTGTTGTTCAACCTGAACTATTCACACCAAACGTACAGAAAACAGCGCAATCCACACTCTCTCGGCAACGCCACTCGCAACCTCCGTCTCCGCTCAACTCGCACTCTGCTCCTCGACTCGCACTCTCTGCTTTTCGACTGTCTCTCGGGCCGTTGTAGCGCTCTCTTGTCTATTGCTGGGCCCACCGCACACGTGTTTTACAGACGCTCGTAGCCAGGGTCACGAAGGTCTTTTCGGCTATTTACCTATTTACCTGAAGGACCCGGTAATGCGTTGATGGAGCCGACAGCGCCTCGGCTCTCGCGACATTGTCTGTAGTTAGCTCGACGTTTCTTGGGCCTTTCGTCCACGATACTACACTAATACTTACGAATCGTATTTATTTGTTTCGCTCTTCGTTAATATTCCACATTCTCTTTTGCCATTGCCTTTTTAACTCTGACAATAAGCGTTGAGAGAGCAATCTTGATGTGAACAGGATGACCAAAACTTTTACACGAAACGCAACAAGGTTGATTTGTGTTATCCTTGCTTTCTTCGATACAGAAATCTGGATCAATACTTGCATCTGGATAGCAATTCATCGTTGAATTTAACGCTGCGACAGTCCGTTGCAATTAGAAGCAACATGACCTAAACGTTAGCAGGTCTTACATTGCATTTCGTTTGTCACATCTAATTTTTGGTGAAAAGTGAAGGCAAAATACTGGAAATCAACCGAAGATCAGAAATTGAAGAAAATATCAGGCTGGCTTTTGACACTAATCTCACCAGGCCCGGTCAAATAACTGGTTTTAAAAGTTGTGAAATCAATTAATCGGAGAATATAAAAATTCACGTAAAGCTAAATGAACAAAAGATATAACGATAAATGTACAATTTTAAATTAGATATTTAAACCAGTCATTTGACTAGGGGTGGTGAGGTTAGTGTTAATTAAATAGTTTAGTAGTCGTTGAGCGACATTTTGAATATTCATTCGTATAATAATTAGTAAAATAACTTTTCTTCGTTGATTCCTCCACCATAATTAATTTCCATTATTTATATCCTTCATTACACATTTCTTAATTCCCCGTTCATTCAGGATATTTCTAAGAATAAAAATCATTAGATCGGTCAAAACTTCAGGTACTACGTCGTGATAATAAAAATGATATAGAGAAAATATCTATGGACTTCAAATTTTCAACCGTGAAAAAATTATTCTCTTACTACATTTTGGACTTAAAAATAAATATCGTTCCACTTTTATTATTTTTATATTAGTATTAAAAGCGAATACGCACTCAAAAAGCGCTTAAGACTTCATCTACATACTGTGTCATTGCGGAACAGTAATTTTAAGTAATTTTTCACTTTCTCCATGCTGTTGTTTCAATCTTGCTTTGTTTAACGAAATTAAGATTATAAAGTAAGGTAACTAAAATAATAAGTTAGACAAATGTGTCTGTGATGTTGCCAGTAGGGCTACGAATTATTGTACGATATTTGTAAATATCGACGTAGAGAAAGAATTGTGCTGCGCAATTCGAAAGATTCCTGCTGCGTAATTCGAAAGAAAGTGCTTCGTAGAATAGGAATGTTTTTGTTGATGTATACATTTCTTTGTCTGGATCGTTAACTGCGTAGCTGCTTGTGTCACCGGCTCTTGTGTCCCCACTTCCCTCGCCACTTTGGTAGTTGCTATACGAAACTAACGTACAAGGAGTCATTTAGTCGTCTCATTTCGTACCGATAACGTCGATAGCGTTGCGTCAGGTTTGTAACGTATTATAACCTATTGGTGGCGTCGGTTCTTTATTACTTTCATTAGTGTGTTTTTCGCATTATACATTACTATATTTTTTAACTTCGTAACATATATTTCTTTTGATAGAGGTGACGCGCAAGTAAACTCAAGTACTTCAAAACAAAATTTCGCATACGTTTCTGTAGTATTATTTAAGTATATTTAGTTGTGAACTTTCGAAATCTTGCAAATATTTTCAACTGTATTCTAGTGTATTAGTGGAGTGTATATCTCATATTCTAGTAACGAACATTCATAGTATAATTCTTGCAACTGCTTACATTGCATTCATGGTATTCGCAAACATTTGTTCGATATCTAGAAATATCTTGTAATTTTAAATTAATATTTTTCATCCGTAAAAGAAAAGTAGCACTATTTTCTAAATAAACGTTTGATAGAGAAAAGATGAAAGACATCGAAACTATATTTCGCTTCTTTTCTACTCCCCATCCCATCCCACCCCACACCACCCATAAACAACTCTATTTTTAGGGAATATTTTTGACCGCGTGCAATGCGGTTTGTAGAGTCAGTGTTTGCTCCGCAAAAGTATTTTTCAATATTTTCCAATCACGGTCGTTTTGATTAAATTCAATTAAATAATCACACGCGAAAGTGGTCAAATTTTATCAAACAATTTTCTACGCGACATTAGAGCTCTTGTTCGCCGGTTATAATTTTTGCGGTCGTGGTAATGTGGTCTTATTTTATATTCTTTTGAATATTCTTTTTCGATAATAGAGTCAGTGCATCAAGAAGACAAAGCCTTTGCAGGATCTCAAGAATGTAAGTAGTTTTACGTATTGTATTTCAATTTGTTCTATTTATTATATATTTTTTTGAAATATTGTTAATTATACAATAAAACGATTGATAATTTAGAAAGCTGTAAATGTCCTTTTTAATTGAAATAAAGTCTTAAAATCTTAACATTAAGGTACAATAAAACTGTCTGATACGTATCAAAATCAGTGAATGTTTTATTCTCAAACTTTTATATTAGAGTTTCAATTTATATACTTATCAGAGTTTAGTCTTTATTGTTGTTAAATTTCCATGCTTATCATTGTGTATTAACAATATTAATGATATTTTCTGTTTTGTTATAGACATATCACAGCTTAAACTTCTTTGTCTTTTTGGGAATGCTCCAACGATGGCTCAAAAGCCAAGAATGTAAGTAACTTCACATATCTTACTTGAATTATGTGTATTCTGTATATTTTGCTTTCAATACTATTGATTAAGAAATACAATTTGATTGAAAATTTCATAGGTTAGGGTTTTCTAAGATTATTCTTCTATTAAAATAAAAAAAGTGTTAGAGTTTTAATACCAAATTATAAAACAAATAACTAATATATTTAAAAAATCGTTAGATTTTTTATTTCTAGATTTTAAACTTTTATATTAGAGTTTCAGTTTTTACATTTATGGATGTTTATTAGAATTTCAATCTTTATTATTACTAAAGTTAGGAGTGTAATAAATTTCCATTTTTCACAATCTCCAACATTCCAAATAATCAGCGATCACTTATCGTGTTTTGTTTTGTAACAGATTTTTCATAACCTCCATTTCCACCATTGGATTTTCGACAGTTCCTGCCTGATGTTAGTCTTTGAAATGATATTTGCTGAGATAATGCAGTGTCGATGGGAACGTTTTCCGCTTCTCCGCTTCTAATGGTGAGTCGCATGCGTTTTTGTTCCTCCGGTCACTCAATTATGTCGTAGGATGAACGGGTGACTGGTTGTATTATGTAGAATTTTTTGCGAGCATAGTGACCGCGGGTATCTTTACACCTGTGAGTAGTAACATTTTTTCATATCTTTATTTATTAGTTCAGGATAGGTCTTCTTACACATCGCGATTATAATCATTAATTTTTTAATAATTAGTTTAAACATATAAATTTGAGAATATATTCGTGGTACTGACAAATATGTATAATAGTATTCAGTATAAATATTTGCAAAAGGCAAATATCTCGACGAATATACTTGTATGACATAAATACACTTAATCTTAAGCAATGAATTTTAGTATAAATAAGAGGTACCGAAGGAAAAATCGGATGCCCTCCGATTTCGTTGGAATGAAAGATGCAATTTTTACTCAATGATAATGACGATACATGCAATACACGATACATTCATTTTGTGACAATATTAATTATAATATATCACATTCTTTTGTTTGACTTCAGATACTATAAACGTAAGTAGAATTTAAAATATGAATTAAAATTTATTTCTTTTCCGTACAAGAATGTGTGAAATTTCATGTGCAAGAAGAAACTTCGCGACAGGCAGATTTTTGAAACAAAGCAATAATTTTGAACGCTGTTTCTGCATTTTGGGAAATGTGCTTTGACGAAGAGATTGCCGAAGATTATTTCTATCTTGGTAATGCATTTAGAGACAATTATTCTATTTCATCGAGTCTTAGTCTTTTTTCAATTAATGTTACTTTTTTGATAATATTAAGATTTCAGTAATTTATTAAATTAATAAAGCAGAGTTATTATAATCCAAAACGAAGTAATAAAATGTAAAATCAAAGGACATTAGTCCGTTAAATACAAATGAGACAAACTAATCATGCTTTTAGATTAGGATTTTCAGATTTAACAATTGCCGTGCCCATTGTCAGGATGTCATTCACGTGCTCAGGTGTTACTTGAATGGGAAAAAGATATTGGGCACGATGACTATAATTAATGCAAAAATTTCTCAGCTGCTGACCATGTGTTGGGGTATCGTGCACGACGTATTTTCCACATTGTGTGTGTGTGTGTGTGTGGTTAGGCTGTGGAATTGCGTCGTTCTTCTCATTCGCTACAACTTAAGATACGAAAAATGTGGAGACGTATCAATACAATCACAATTCGTGGTAATATTAGCTACACGATTAAGCGTAACCACGCTGTTAATATTGCTGTAAATTACAATTATAATTCCAAGTTTACTTATATTTATTTTAACGATATAATTTCTTTAGATGTGTTTTATCACTTTTTGCGCAATGGTCACTAGCCTTCGTCAGTCGATTTCAGGAAAATGGTACGTAAATTAGAGTGTACATGTTGCGGGTTAAGCTCGGGTGTTGGAGGCATCTCGGGACATTCTCTCTAGTGGAGGCTCTTGCGCCCTGGTGATATGTGTGAGAACCGTGGAGGTGAACCTCTGATCGGGTAGACGCGTTTTCGAGTGACCAACCTGCTTCAGAGAATTTCATTCGAATAATCGACGGTAAAGCTGACACGAATGGAACGTGTCATCGCGTCTGGCTTTGCTCGTCGATTTATTTAATTTCGCGGTCGTGATCGCGAGTAGTTTCCGAAACGAACGTTAATATTGCTCGAGCATGCAGATGCGAACGGACAGCGATCGCTATATGATCGTTGTTCATTTATGTGCACTTGGATCAGCTTCCGCGATTTATCTTTTTATTTCACCTTTGTACTTTATTTTTTGGTTTGCTATTTAGAAAGTCTCGAGCTTAGATGTAAGTTTCAGTGGGCATTGCGCCCGAAGAAAGAAGAGGTTACGAGCCGAAGAGGCCCGGCAAACTGCCATAGAAGAAGGTAACTACCAATGACTCCGCATCCTCTGGACTATCCAGAGCACGGGAAATCATTCTTGTTACTACTTTGTCATTATGCTCGCTTTTAGTATTTGTAGTAGTAGTAGTAGTAGTAGTAGTAGTTCTTTTTTTGATCGATGAAAGGGATGGACGTAACGAGTTAAAACACAAACTAACCGGACGAGAATGGGTGGAGACAGCTCGGGGAGACGCCGCGTCATTTTTCGTTAAATACTTGCCTAACGAATCTGCTGGCTCGTCCGGCTTTTGACGCCCTTGTTATTCGTACTGTGAGCAAACAAGTACCCCCGACTCCTCCATGATAACTGGCCGAAAACGAAAAAAAAACGAGGTAGCACGAAGTCGGGAGAGGCAGCATCGAAAAACAGAATGATTAATCGTAGTGGGCTCGCGTACGTGTACTCTCGCCCCTTTTCCAGGCGTACAACGCGAAATTCAACAATTCTGGAAAATGAAAAGCCTCCGGTTACGGGACGCGGAGATATTCTTTCTGGCATTTATACGCTTTCAAGTTATGGCAATAAAAGAGCTAATGAAAATTGGCGAATAGTGGTACTAGAGATTCTGTTAGCGGCGAGACGCGATCAATGATGTGATAGGTTTTAAAAAGATACGATGCGCGTACTTAAAATTTTCTGGGAGGACTTCTGAGGAATAGAATGTTGATAGATTTAGTAGTGAGTAATCTGATTATTGGTTTGCTCAGATTTTTGTACTAATGTTGAGAATTGTCGATCTTTGAAGCCGAAATAATGTTATAGGAACACTAAATTGATAGTGAGGATTAACATTAGAGTAGTAATATATTTATTTTATGGAGGATTTCTTATATATTCATCGATACACACTTGCACGCGTCTCAGCACTCTCTTCTATACCCGACTGTTAACCGACTGAACAGTTTACATTTATCTGCTTTCGAGACGCCGCCCACACACATACCTCCACACACTGATACCCACATACAAGTATCTCTACTACGCACTTAACCCAGTCCAGCACAGAAAATTATACAAATCTCAACACACCTCCTCAATTTTTGTGCTGCATATTCATTTCCTTTTATAAGTCAATCAAACTATTCTTAAAAGTAATCTAAAATTTTCAAATTTGTTTCTCCCTATAGCCTTCGTTAAAATATTAGCTACATTATTTTCTGAATCTACTTTTATAATGTCAATCTCTTTATTTTCGTAACTTTCGTGCACAAAATGGAAATGAACTTCAATGTACTTAGAATTTTTTGTCAAGCTACCAAATTTTGATATCGCAATCGTTCCAGAATTATCTTCGTAAATTTTTATTGGCGTCTCGATCATTATTTTGAAATCTTTCAACAATTCTCTTACAAATTTAATTTCGCTCACAGCTTCCGATAAAGCTACATACCCGGCGGCTGTTGATGATTTTGTCACGCCACTTTGCTTTCTTGATTTCCAGTAAATTGCGTTTCCGAAAAATCTTATGATAAATCCCGTAGTGGATTTTCTATCTACTTTATCTCCAGCCAATCAGCGTCAACAAAACAATCAATAACTTCAGCATTCAAATTTCTTTTATAAGTTTTTATAATTTTAATTTCCTAGTTAAATATAAATATTTCAAAATTCTCAATGCATATTTATAGTGGGTCTCGTTGTAACTGTTTTGAAATCGACTTAAATAGTTTACACTATCTCTAACGTTTAATCTTGTTCCAGTAATAATATATAATAAAGCTCCTATGAGATTTCTATATCTTATATCGTCTGAGGCTGATTGTGCGGGTTCTAAACTTAAGTTTTGTTCCATTGATGTAAATTATACTATTGATGTAAAATTTACTATTTTCTATATTATATTGTTTCGCTAATGACTCTATATAACTACTTCGATCTAATTTCATCTCACACTTCTTATTATCGTATTCAATGTTTATTCCTAAGTAAGTCTTTACTTCACCTAAGTCCTTCATCGCAAATTGGTTTGACAATTTGTTTTTAATCTCATCGATTTTTCTTTTGGTTTTTCCACATGTTAATAAGTCGTCTACGAATAGAATTAAATATATAACATCATCGCTCTCATACTTCATATACAGACAATAATCACTCTTACTTCTTTGAAATCCTAATTTTTTCATATACTCGTGGAAACATTCATACCAAGCTCTTGAACTTTCATGCAATCCATATAACGTTTTTGTTAATTTACATACTTTCCTGCTTTTATTGTCGTGACCTATAGGTTGTTTTACAAATACTTCCGATTTTATAGTTTCGTTTAGGAATACTGTTTCTACATCCATTTGCATAATCGTCAAACCATATTGACAACCATAAGATAGTAATAACTTCAACGTTTACATTTTTGCCATTGGAGAGTATAAATCTTCCAGTACTTCATTTTGTTGGAAGCCTCGAACGACTAATCGTGCTTTCTTGCGATTATCAGATTTATTCGTATATACCCATTTCAAGTCTAATACTTTTTTGTCTTTTGGTTTCTCTACTAGTTGCCAGGTCTTATTTTTGATTAAACTATTCATTTCTCGATCCATTGCTTCTTTCCATGAACCTCTGTCATCTCCACTTAAAGCTTCTTCATAGGTTTGAGGACTGTCTGCACTAACTACATTCACATAAATGAAATATGAGCTCGTTTGGCCATACCTTTGAGGTTTCTTTCTTCCCTGTCCTGACCTTCTCAAATTATTTTCTATGTCCTCAAGTTTTCTTTCTGATTTGTTACTTAACTTTCTCTCCACTTTTATTGCAACCTGCTCGACCTTTTCGTCATTTATTTCATTTTCATGAATTTCGTTTGAATCCGAATGTTCGTCAAAATCCTTTTCTGTTTCATTGTCTGATTCATCTTCTCCTTGAAATCCGTCTAAATTATCATCTTCATCTATAAATTCTACTTGCCTTGCAATTATAATTTTATTATTAACTAGGATCCTATATCCAATGTTTTCATAACCTACAAGTATCCCAGTGTCTGCTATTTTGTCCCATTTCGAATTTATTTTAATTTCAGGTATTCTTACGAAAACTCTACTTCCGTACAATCTTAAATTATTTATATTCGGTTTTCTTTTAAAAAATATTTCAAATGGTGTTTTATTTTCATATGTGTTCGTAATGGTCCTATTTTTTAAGTACGCCGCGGCTCTAACTATTTCCGGCCAATATTTAATATTCAGCTTTGAATCATGTAATGAGCATCTAGCGGAATTCATAATTGTTCTATTGTAGCGCTCAGCTGTTCCATTTAATTCGTGAACATAAGGTGGGCATGGTTCCACGACACTTTCCTTTGCCCTAGTTAGATTGTACATGTTTTTGTTCATATATTCTTTTCCATTATCGCATCTTAATCTCTTTATCTTCTTACCAGTAAGATTTTCCATTTTGTTTGTATAATCAAGGAAACAAATGTAAACTTCATCTTTTGATTTCAAAGTATAAATCAATGCGCACTTACTGTAATCGTCTATAAATGTTAAGAAATATCTAGATCCATCAAACCCGGTATTTTTATGGGGTCCATTTAAATCGGTATGTACTAATTCTAAAATCTCGCGTGCTCTACTACGGTTATTTTGGAACGGTAAATTGTGCATTTTATTTTGGATACGTGTGCCACATTTTAATTGTACTTACTCAAAATTTTCTGGCATTCCCTCAACTAATTTTTTTTACACATTGTATCTAAATAATTAAAGTTTACATGCCCTAAGATCCTGTGGAATTTTTCCTTATTTGTCATTTTTCCCACATTTTTAGCGTGCGATTCTTGCCTTTCAATGTAACTATTTATTTTATATAAACCATGATCTTTGAATGCGATCATGCCCATGAAAGAGATAGCCCATGTGAGCTATCTTCAATTGCTCAATGACGCATGTAACGTTTTTCGTCTGTAACGTATAGTATCAAAACATTATGAGCTCAGGATATGCGGTTTGTTGAAAATAATTAAAAATATTATGAGATTTAGTGTGTAACAAAAAAAAATGAGTACATCCCCCTTTATTTTCTATTACTTCTATTGTACGGTTTGCTATCGATTTATGTAGTTTCTGAATATAATTTTGACTCAATGTATCCCATTCGCGTACAATTGCATTTTTTAATTCTTGTACGTGTTGACACTGCTTTCCATTCGCGTATACGCCGTGAACAAGTTCTGCCCAGCAATTTTTAATAACATTAAGGCCCGGGGAGCGTACTAGCCACGGCAAAACAGATATATATTTGCATTAAAGTATGATTGGACCAATCCTGATGTGTGTACAGGTGCATTATCTTGTTGAAAGATGTAATCAGGTCCAGAAACGCGTTCTGCATGATTATTTATTTGTTCGTTGATTAAATTTATGTACCGGACACTATACATTCTCCCATCGATGAACTTGATACATGTCTTGCCGAAATAACTGATGCCGGCCCAAACCATCCCGCTGCCTCCTCCCATTTGTCTTCGAATTGCCGACATTGTCTCTTTTCTTATGTCATGAAAATAATCCCATCAGGATCATCCAAGTTGATTATTTTTCGTCTGAAAATAGTACTGGTACTTGCTACACGCAAAATTGCTCACTTATCACGATCGGATAACGATGACGACCGACCAGTGCTTTTCTTTTTGTCATAATCTGCAACATTTTTTAAGAAATCGTGTATTTTACAACTTCTTCTTATTACTTTCGATATTTTTGCTACTAATAATTGTTGCTGTTTTAGTTCAAGAATTTGCTTTTTTCAGACCTGTTTAATTTGTTTCGCATCCCATACATAAAAATTTATATAATATTGTAGCGACACACGAGCTGAGGGACAAATCGAGCCACGTGTGATCTTGCCTCGGAGTATCAACAACGTTAGGACATACTGTAATAATAATAAGTAAACTTCGGGTAAAAACAATGTCGCCGCTTCATGCAACCGGCTAACAAAGGCGAATGGAAATTTACCGGTATCCCCTCGACCAGCATAAATAAACCAACGCGATCGTAAGGTGACCAATTTTCATCAGTCTAAAATAAATTCAAAATTTTATAATTATATATTTATATTAATATATAAAAATTTAATTAAAATAATATTAAATATTTTTAAAATATTTATAAATTAAATTTATTAACATTATTCTAATTAAATTACTAATCATTAAATTATTTCATTTATATTATATATTTATATATATATAAATAAATAAATTTTTACTAAAACATTAAAATTTAAAATATAGAAACTTATAAAATATATTAAAATTTAAAAAATTTATAAAATTTATCAAATAAAAAAATTATTAATAATCTTCAAATAAATTTATATAAATTTTATATGTAATTAAATAAAATAATTGTAATATATATGTTGAGTCAATGTCCGAATCTGGGCCCGAGTCGTCCTCGTGGCGGGGCTTGGGACAGGTAAGGATTCTTCACTGAAGCTATCCATTTTCTTACACTGAAGTTACTTTTATTGACACACGCAAAAATGTTACAGAGTTGACACAAACTCACAATGATCACACACTCGCGACGCTAGTGACAATGGCCTTAGGTTCGATAACGTATCCGCGGACAACGGGATGGTAGTCGTACGCACTCGCAAAATCTAAGTCGGATTCTTTGTTAATATTCACTGACCGTAGGGCGTTAATCTTTTTGTCGATAAAATCGCAAGAGAGAATGACTTTCCGTCCCGGTGATACCTCAGAGGAAAACTATGATGGGGCGTGTCTAAGGACACGAGATCATCGGATTCGTCGGGGATATCCTACGTTCGGAAAGTAAGGGAAATTGACGTTGCTGCTAATTGGCCAATCTCCATATCGGTAGTTAGAAAGGGATGCTAGCCGCCCTCGAGGGAAGGTTGCTAGTGGGAGACGTCGTTCGTGGAAAAATAGGTCTCTCCTGTCTTCCTGTAACTAGGACAAAGATTGTTTATCTGTTGAAGGATTTCAGGTAACTAGATATTAGTGTTTATAACGGTCCTCGGGCTAGCCGATCACGTACTGCGGAGACGCGTCGGCATCTGGTAAACATCCTGCCCGGAGGATAGGATCTACGTGTGGCGAGCTACGGGACAGAAACCGTTGGAATGTTTACTGCCACGTGCCGCTACAAATCTTTCTTTTAAGGAGAGCTATAGGGTTACTCAATGCCTTTGTTAGATGGAGAGTTCGTCCCGTTGACCGCGGCCACGTTCGGCGACTAATTGTCGCCTTGAGCCCCAGCTCATTGTCACAAGTCTCAAACAAATACAATTGGTTAGAATGACGGCAAATCGTTTAGTTACAACTGTAGATTTTAATTACAATGTTTTTTATGGATTTTTCCGAGGTTTTAGAGGGAAGGCACCGGTGTCCTCTTATCCCATATATATATTATCCCATATTATCCCATATATATATTATCCATATATATATATGTCGGGTTATCATTAGGATTTAAGGCGCGTAATGATTCTTCGTTTGAATTAGCCATTGTTTTACGAAACAGCGAATATATTTACGCGAATATACAAGATTTTACAAAATATTATGAATATTGAGTTTAATGAATGATAAGATTAACAGACGGTAAGTTTAACTAATAATAAGATTAAAGAATAATAAGTTTAACGAACAATAAGAGGTACGAATAATATGTCTTACGAATAATAAATTTAACGAATAATGAGATTAACGATTGATAGGTTTAACGAATAATGAATTTAGTTAACGCTATTAACAATGTTTCCGGGGTTCAAACGAATCCACGGTCAACGGGATAACTCTTTGCTGTGCGTAGAATAATTTTAAACACAAAAATACGATTGCTGAGACACTCGGTAAATTGCTCGATGTATCACTTTCCAAGGCGATCACACGAATGAATATCTGATGAAAATCTTTTTCGCTATACGACTGCATTTGTTTGTTATATGCTCGCTGGAAACATCGAGAAGGTTCCAATCGTTGTTGCTGGGCAATTTCTGTCAAAAGTTTGTTGTATACTCTTTGGAAACATCGAGAAAGATTCAAACGCCGTTACTAGGCAGTTTCTGTCTGGAGATTGATTCCTAATACAACGTGTGTCCCATTATATCGACATCTCTAAAGTACAATTCTATGTGATTTCTAAGGAGAACAATACAACCGATCCACACCTTCGTCAGGCAAAACGTTTATCCCGTGACCGTGGCTACGTTCGGTGACCAGTTGTCACCTCGAACCCACTTTCGCTTTCACAAATATCAAACAATTACAAATGACAATTGCTTAATTACAGTTATGATAAAATATAATTCTCAACGCGAGAATTGATTGTAATTTCAACAAATAAATAAAAAAAAAATGATAAAATATAGGCTAAAGCATTAGAAGGCTTCCTCAAAATTGCAAAGGGAAGGCTCCGGTTTTCCTTTCATCTCCGACATATATATATAATATAAATATTTAAAAAAAATATATAATAATACAATTATATAAAATTAAATTAATTAAATAATAAAATTTAAATTAATTAATTTTTTAATTATAAATAAATTTTAAAAATATTTCCATAATTTATATATATAAATTTAAAAATTTAAATGAATAATATATTAATTTTTATTAATTTATAATTTATTTATTTTTATTAAATTTTTATAAATATAATAATTTACTTTAAAAATTATTTTACATAAAATAAATCAAAATTTAAAATTCTTTCTAAATTACTGATTATTAAATAAAAATCAGATATATTTTACTTACATTACTTAAATGCTATTTAATTATTATATTATTAACTAATATCCAAAATTAATTTTAATTTTATATATATATAATAAGCTAAATTAACCTTATAGGTTCATACCCTATCGATAAATTTAAAAAAATTGTTATATAATTAAAATATTTAATATATTTATATAGTAATATGTCTTTACATATATATATATATATATATATGTATGTATGTATGTATATACATATGTCGGGTTAAGATCGGAATTTTGGGCGCGTGACAACTCTTCGCGTGGACTAGCCATCGTTTCACAAAGCCGAGATTGTATGTACACGTATATACAAGACTATCACTAAGCTTAACAAATAATTAAGTCTAATGAATGATAAATTTGATGAACAATGAAGTTAATGAATAATATGATTTACGAATAATGAATTTACGTACACTATTAACAATGCTTTTGTTGGGTTCAAACGAATCTCGAGATAACTCTTTAACTCTCGAGATAACTCATCGTAAAAACTAATAGTAGGCGCAAAATACGATTGACGAGAAATGTTCGATGTGTCACTCCCCAAGGCAATCACAAGAGTGCCAGCCTCGTCTGCAATTCGATACGCACTCGTTAGAAGCATCGAGAAGTTCCGAACGCCGTTGCTAGGCAGTTTCTGCCTGGAGTTTGGTTATTGATACAATGTATGTCCCATTGTCTCGACACCTCCGAGGTAACCTCACACGTGGCTAGACCCGCTCAAGAGGCCGCCTGCCGCCACAATCACACTTCTCGGAAAACCCATACAACCACTCCAGACCTCCGTTAGGCAAAACGTTTACCTCGTGACCATGGCTACGTTCGGCGACCAATTGTCACCTCGAACCCAATCTCGCTATCACAAATTTTAAACAATTACAGCTATAATAAAATCTAGACTAAAGTACTAGAGGATGTTCCCAAAATTTCCAAGGAAAGGCTTCGGCTTTCCTTTCATCTACGATATATATATATATATATATATATATATATATATAATAAGTTTTAAAAACAAATAGAAATTTACGTATATAAATATTAATTTTATATATAATATTTAATTTTTTAAAAAAATAAATATTTATTTTTTATAACAAACTATATACTTTTTCTTCAATATCAGTAATTATTTTATTTTTTATTTTAATGAATTCATCAAGACTTTATATTAAATGATTATGAATAGAATTTTCAACAATTATTTCAATTAGAATAATTAATATTAAATAAAATAATAAAATTGTTGAATTCTATATTTTATAATATCATCAATTTCAAGTTTAATTATTATTATTATTATTTCTTTTAATTTTACTCAACTTTTTCTTATACAAAATTATAGAATTAATTTTTTATTACCCCCATTACATACTAAAAAAAATAGCAGAAAAACGAAGACTAAGAAGAGTATGGCAGACCCATAGAACACCGGAGGACAAACGCAAACTTAACAACGCAACTAGAAAGCTATCCAGAACCCTAAGAAACTATAAAAACGACTGTTTCCATAAATCCCTCGCCAGCTTATCCCCCACAGCCGACGCCAACTACTCACTATGGAAGGCCTCCAGGAAACTCACACGCCCCCCACAAATAATCCCACCTATCCGCCGTCCGCAAGGTGGATGGGCGCGAAGCCCCATAGAAAAAGCCGACCTGTTTGCAAAACACTTGTCAAAAGTATTCAAACCCCATTCCCCCCAAACCGCCGCGGACGTTACTGAATACCTGCACACCCCTTCCAAATGTCCCCTCCTATCGAACCCTTCTCCTCTGCTGAGACTATAGAAACAATCAGTCGCCTAAACCCCAAGAAAGCAGCAGGACACGACCTAATAGGCAATAGAGCAATCAAGGAACTTCCCACAAAAGGGATAGCACTCATCACATCGATTTTTAATGCTATCCTTCGCCTGGAACACTATCCTAAGGCTTGGAAAATCTCATTGATTACCCTCATCCCTAAACCCGGTAAACCGATATACGAAACCTGCTCCTATCGCCCAATCAGTCTTTTACCTACCCTGTCCAAACTATTCGAGAAGATGCTCACGAACCGACTCCTTCCAATCCTAGAGAACTTGAAAACACTCCCAGATCACCAATTCGGCTTCCGAAAACATCATTCTACAGTAGAGCAAATCCACCGCCTAACTCATACGATCAGCCAAACACTCGAAAAGAAAAAATATTGCTCAGCGGTCTTCCTAGACATCCAACAGGCATTCGATAAAGTATGGCATGAAGGGCTACTATACAAACTTAAAAAGATCCTACCCCACCCCTACTACTCCATCCTAAAATCTTACCTAACCAATAGACAATTCATGGTTAAATACCTAGACGCCACTTCCGCAACATTCCCAATAGAAGCCGGCATACCCCAAGGTAGTGTCCTCGGACCCCTACTGTACTCCATCTACACTGCCGACCTACCCATATCAAATGATATAACAATAGCGACATTTGCAGACGACACAGCGCTATTAGCTTCCCACGCTGACCCGGTAATAGCCTCATCCACTCTCCAGCGAAGTCTCGACTCCATGGAAAAGTGGTTTCACAAATGGGGCTTCAAAGTCAACGAAAAGAAATCCACACATGTAACCTTCACGCTCCGAAAACAAACCTGTCCCCAGGTCACCATCAACAATGCAACAGTTCCTAGCAGGGACACAGTCCGATACCTGGGCATGACCCTGGACAGGAGACTAACGTGGAAGACACACATCTCAGATAAAAGGAAGCAACTAAAGGACAAACTAAAAAAACTCTATTGGCTCACGGGCCGACGCTCCAAACTAAATATACAGAATAAAATAACCCTCTACAAGACCGTAATAAAACCTGTCTGGACCTACGGAATCCAACTATGGGGAACAGCAAGCAACTCCAACATAGAAATACTCCAACGCTTTCAATCGAAAACGCTAAGATCCCTAATTGACGCACCTTGGTATGTAACCAATGAATCAATACACCGCGACCTCAAGATACCCACCGTCAAAGAGGAAATAGCAAAATATAGCAACAGATACAGCAAAAGAATCAACAAACACCAAAACCCCCTAATCACTGGACTACTCCACACGACGGACCAGACTCGCAGGCTGAAGAGGCACTACCCGCTAGACCTAAACGTCAGATTCACTTAATTATCCAAATTAAGCATATGCACTTACTTATAATACTTATAAATTATATCTAGCTATAATAGTATTAACTTATTGTAAATAAATAGCCATGTCACTGCGCCACGCCAGAAAAATTACTGAAAATTCTCAACGCGAGAATTGATTGTAATTTCAACAAATAAATAAAAAAAAAAAAAAAAAAAAAAAAAAAAAAACTTTTTCTTATACAAAATTATAGAATTAATTTTTTATTAAATTTATTAATATTTTTAAAAATTGGAATATTCCCATTCTGTTTTCGAATAATTTATGTTTATAATATATCTTCATGAAATCAAATTTTAATTATTTCTACATTTACAAAATTCATTCCAATTTATTTCTTTTCATCAATAATTTTTATAACACCAAAATTAATTTATATATTATATGTAAATAATACATTTATCGCTTTATACACAAACACAAATTTTTCAATTAAAAAATTATTTTGATGTTCATCAATTTTTAATTCATTATTTTTCATTTTTATTTTACATACAAATAAAAACTTATTATTATTTATTAAACTTAGTCCCTGCCTTTCGGCTTTGGACGACTTCCGGTTTACATACTTTCTTATATTACTACTTAAGTCACCTTACAGTACACTTATGCTACCTTGTAATACGACATATGTTTCATTGCACCTTTATTTTGCCCTAACCCTTCTGCCTGTCGTTCTTTGGCCTTTGATTCCAGCTGTATTCTCTTCTCTTCTCCATTATCTCTTTCAGCACTGCTAGCCCCTCTCCTGTCTCCTTTAGTGTCTCTTCCAGTCCCTTTGATCCATCTGTTACCTCACATTCTTCCAGGATATGTCTCCTATCTTC
>NW_022884086.1:0-14695 GCF_011952255.1 Bombus vosnesenskii | reverse complement strand
TCACACCACACGCGCGGGCAGGAGAGTTCGATTTCCTGATTGGTTTCAGGCGGGCCTCGGATAGGCGTTAGGAGCCGGCGAACGTGCACCCTTGCCTGTAACATTTATACATTTTTCATTTATATAGCGTTATCACTGGTAAGGGGGTACTGTGGCGGCACGGGCCACGGAACTTTTCAACGGCTCCGGATGCAAAGCGCGACGCCGCCAAAGCGCAACACCGACGTGCCCAATGTACCATCGATATCTTCCCACTCTTTCCGCCGAATTCTCGGAAGAGCATACACGTGCCAGCACTGGCGGCACATCTAATGAATGCACGCTAGTGGGGGATATCGATGGGCTACAAAGGGAAGAATCTGCGCGATCCGAAACAAAAGCAGAGTCAGTCTGTCTTGCGCCATTAAATGTGTAACTCCTCGGTACTATTTGCATAGCAACGCGTCGAATGATCTCTCGGTGTCTATCGTTATTTGTTAGTTGTTACCTATTGTCTGTTAAGTGTAATTGTTAGTTGTTAATTGTTAGCTCTGATTGTTGATTAGTTCTAATTAAACTATTGTTCGTTAAAAACACCAAGAGTAGTTCCTTACGCACCTATCACCATACCACCTCAGATCATTAATATTAACATTGCACTTACAATTTGCAAGCGGTCAGATTATCAAGTTAAAGCTAATATCGACTAAAATTAGAAAATTTCTCTGGTTGCAACGAAGTTTAAAAATCTTATGCAATAATAGAAAAGTAATAAAAAATAAAATCGTGCTTAGATATAATTCCAAACCTTTGAAATGTGTGGATTGAAATCTTCTATGAATAAGCGTTCTTTGTAATACTTTTATATCTCTGATAACGAATAACGCTCTCCGTAACGACATATTAAATTATAGTATTTACAGAAAAAAATAAAAAATTTGTACAATATACAACGTGTTCAGATTTGATTAATTATGACAGATGTAATTCTGACAGCAAAATTAGAAAATTCCACGTCAGATGAGAATCGAATAAAGTACACAAACATTAACAGCATTGACAGATTCGATACTGAAAACTCGATATTTTCAATTCGATTTATCGTAAAGATGTTGTGTGCGCGCGTGTGTGTGTGTCTTCATCTATTTTCTGTTACTGTCTGATACGATCAAATACGATCAATTATATAAAATATAAAGTATAGAATTTTATATTTGCGATAAATACATTACACGTTTCTGAGTATTAAATTTCGCTCTTCATTTTGAATCATCCATATCCATGACTTGACATGTATTCGAAACAGAATCCGAATTAATTATGATGAATTATGATTAATTATGATTAAAATAATATAAATTAACAATGACAATAAACTAAGAAAAATTATAATATATAGAAATGGACTATTTCATTTTAATCAATATTATCAAAATCTATTGTATATTTGTTTCATAATTGAATTGTTACAAATTCAGTTATGCCGTTTACATTGTATATTACTTGAAGGAAAAAACAAATCGTACAATGTTTTACTAAATTATTGATAATTAATGCTATTGATTATTTCTAAAATATTGCCGTTAATTATTGGTGCAGTTTTATTTATTTAGAAAAATGTTTGCGGCTGTTTCAAAACCTTATAAAATTAATGATCATTTTTTTAGACACACCGTGACATAGTAGTAGAAAGTAGCAATAAATATGTTTATTGTAGACCATGTGATCTAGCATCTCAAAAAAGTATTAGGGATTTTGCAGAGCAATTTAAGAAAGATATATACCATATCCTATGTTAGAAATGAAATGAAATGAAATAACATAGCTTTGTTATATGTATAAAGTGTTCATCTATTTTTGAATACTAAATTGGGAAGAAATTCTTCCTGAACTTATTATATCTAAATCAATAGATCTATAGCATAATTTGTATTATCTGTTTCCATTGTAGAACACAAGAAAAGAAAGCTTCACATTCTTATAAATAATGCAGGAGTAATGAGATGTCCTAAGATGTATACCCAAGAAGGAATTGAATTGCAATTTGGTGTGAATCATATAGGACACTTTTTACTAACAAATTTATTGTTAGACACTTTAAAAGATTCTGCACCATCAAGGATTGTAAATGTTTCAAGTAGTGCACATGTTTCGATCATTCGCGGAGAGACGCGATCGCGAGATATCACGTCAACGAGAGTTGTAAGTCCTCGTTACGATTGAACAATCGACGCCACGAACTGATCGATTCCCTTATTTCGATTATGATAATAAGGGTGGTTCAATGAAATCTCACAGAATTAACACAACTAAATTAATGTTTATTGCACAACTTATTAACTATAAAATATAAATGGGACAACAAAGGAAATGTTACTATGGAATGCGCGATACAAAAGATGTGTAGACAGTTTGGCTTCTCGAAACGTTCTGATTCTTTCTGGAAGGCGACCCCCACTACCTTCGGATCACGCCACCGTCTTTTACGCCAGATCAAATAACGGCCACGAATCGACGTTCCTGGAGGTCGCTCTGCTTAATGAACCATGCGCTTGCCACTACAATGTTTATTTTGCCGGGCAGCCGCGACGATCCGTCTGTGACATTATAGTGCCGCGACCGACAGTGAAGAATATGATCTATGGCAAGCCGCATGGCGTAACATCCTCCCCCCGTTGAGAGGGTACCGATCAAATTAGCGAGATGTGGTTGAAGTTCCCATCTTAGTTCGTCTCGGTGGCTAGTTGTTCGGGTTTCTCGAGATCGGGGTGAATTGGCAGTGGGACAAGCCTTTTGACGGCCCGATCCAAAACGCTCTTTGCCGTCTGAACTGTAGCTGTCCGGATGACACCATCGGCGCCTGGATGAACCTTGATAACTCGGCCCAGAGGCCAATGCATGGAGGGAACGTTGTCCTCTCTGAGGATGACGATTGTGCCCTTTTGGATGCCGTGTCCACCCTTGCTCCACTTATTGCGGTTGGTTAACTCGTTCAAATACTCCTTATGCCAGCGGTTCCAAAAATGCTGTTTAAGCTGTTGGATATGCTGCCATCTGGAGAGTCGGTTCGATGGAATGTCTCTGAAATCTCGATCACGTAAGCACATTAGTGAATCGCCAATGAGAAAATGTCCGGGAGTGAGGACTAGGAGATCGTTTGGATCGGTGGAGATAGGAGTTAGCGGGCGGGAATTGAGGACTGCTTCTATTTCTATGATAAGAGTATTCAATTGTTCAGAGGTGAGTAACTCGTTGCCGGCTACACGCCTGAGGTGGCGTTTAAATGACTTCACCGCTGCTTCCCATAGCCCGCCGAAATGCGGCGAATGAGGGGGAATGAAGCGCCATTCGATTTGTTTGTCGGCTAAAAATGCGGTTACTTTTTCCTTGTGATCGTCCGATTGTAATAAATCGTGAAGCTCTCGTAATTCGTTGCTTGCTCCTCTGAAGTTGGTGCCGTTATCAGAATGGATGGTGGAGCAATAGCCTCGTCGAGCGATAAATCTGCGAAGAGCGGCGATGAAGGCTTCGCTAGTGAGATCGTCAACGAGCTCGATGTGTACCGCTTTAATTGCTAGGCATACGAAAATGGCTACGTATACTTTTATCTGACGACGGTTACGATCTCGTTTTTCCTTGATGTGGAACGGCCCGCAGTAATCTACGCCGACGTTTGTAAATGGGCGAGATTCCGTTACTCGCGCCTCCGGCAGATTACCCATCACGTATTCTACCGGCGGTGGTTGAGCGCGGCAGCAGCGGACGCAGCCTTTGATCGCCCGCCATACTTGACTTCGACCGTCAACGGGCCAGTATCTTTGTCTTACTGCGTATAACGTAGCCTGCGTTCCGGAATGCATGTGGATCTTGTGCTCGTGGTCTATGATGCGTGTTGTAACGGATGACTTAGGTAATACTATGGGATGTTTCTGGGCGAAGGTCGTCGACGAATGACTGAGTCGACCCCCGACTCGCAATATTCCTTCCTTGTCTATGAACGGATTGAGTCGCGTGAGCTTACCCTTTATCGCCGCGTTCCGATCTTTTTGGAGTGTGCGAAGTTCCTCGGAGAAATGGATGTTTTGCAACAATTTTATCAGTTTATTGTGCGTTATGCGTAATTCAGTAACGGTTAGGGGTGCCGCTCGGTTCCTTTTCTGTTTCCAACGGAGGCAACGAGCTATGATTCGTATCAACTTGGGCCAGGATGAATACCTTTGCAACAAACAGTAATCGGGGGGGGTTTGTGGACAGACAAATCGCCCCCTTCTGCTCCGGTACTTCAATTTGCGGTGTTAGCGCCCATGTCGGCCAAGAGCCTTCCGACTGGTAGAGCCATGCAGGACCGTGCTGCCAGATGGTTGGGCGCAGAAACTCTTCGGGTGTTTGGCCGCGTGATATTAAGTCCGCGGGATTGTCGTCGGTAGGAACGTGGCGCCAATCACGGATGCTGGTTTTTGTTTGAATTTCGGAGCCTCTGTTAGCGACGAATGTTTTAAGGGTGTGAGGTGATGTATTGAGCCAATGGAGGACGATAGTGGAATCGGTCCAATAGATAGTTCGAGTAATTTTGTGGGATAGGGCTTGTTGTATTGTCGACATCAGGGACGTAAGAAGGAGTGCTCCGCTCAGCTCGAGCCGAGGAATGGTCTGGCACTTGAGTGGGGCGACTTTCGATTTTGCGGTTAAAAGTTGGGTCGAAACACGGCCGTTGGTGTTAAGGGTTCGAAGATAAATACAGGCTCCGTAAGCCTTTTCGCTGGCATCGCAGAAACCATGCAGTTCAATTTCCATTGCGGACTCGATTATTGCCTTGCGTGGGAACCTGACGTTGTTTAATAAGGGTAAGTGGGCATAGTACCTTTCCCACTCTGTATGTAACTCGATCGGAAGTGATTCATCCCAATCGATTTTCGACGACCATATTCGTTGAAGTAGCATCTTGGCCCGGACAATCACCGGTGCGAGCAGACCGAGCGGATCGTAAATTTTTGCAATCTCCGAGCTGATGATTCGTTTCGTGACTCGAGACGGCGTGGGTTTGACTTCGACCGAGTAAAGAATAGAGTCGTCGGATGAATTCCATAACACTCCCAGCGTCTTCAAGGTTTGCGAGTCGCCCAAAAAATGTTGGTGATTTGTTTCTTCTAAGGAGAGTCCGTGTAATAAGTCGTTATCGTTTGACGCCCATTTTCGTATGTTTAAGCCGGCCAGTTGAAGTAAATTGGTGAGTTCTGTTCTGAGCGTGAGGGCTTCGTCCTTCGTTTCAGCTCCGGTGAGAGCGTCGTCGACGTAGAAATCCCGCTGCAGTACCTGTGCTGCACGTGGAAATCGATGTCCTTCGTCCTCTGCCAGTTGCTTGAGGCACCGAATAGCTAGATACGGGGCTGCGGATAACCCGAACGTTACAGTGTTAAGCTCATATGTTTCTGTTTCTCCACTCGCGCTGCGCCATAATATCCTTTGATATTTCCGATCCTCTGGTCGTACGAGGAATTGCCGATACATTTTCTCGATGTCGCCGGTGAGTACGTATTGATGAGCGCGGAATCTAATTAATATATAAAATAAATCTTCCTGTAACTTGGGTCCTGTGTGAAGTGTATCGTTTAAGGAGGTTCCGGTAGTGCTTGGTGCCGATCCGTCGAAAACTACACGGAGTTTGGTGGTTTGACTCGATGCTTTGGTCACGCCATGATGGGGTAAATAGTATCCGTTGTCGTCGGAGTGGTTGTCATTGACCTTCGTCATGTGTCCCAACGCCAGGTATTCCCGTATTACCGTTCGATATTCTGATTCGAAGCGTTTGTCGCGCTGGAATCGGCGATTGAGTGAGGCGAGTCGTTTACTCGCCAGCGTTTTAGAGGATCCGAGTGACTGAAGCTGATCGTTGAAAGGTAGAGCGACGATGTATCGTCCTTCGCTGGTGCGTCGGGTGTGGGCTTGGAAGTGTTCTTCGCATCGTCGATCTGCGTCTGAGATATGTTTAATTGAGGGTCCTTCGTCGATTTCCCAAAACCGCGCGAGGTCTGCTTGTAAAGTCGTCGTGGATGTGTGAAATATGTTTGTAGCGGTTTGGGAAGTTGGACTCCCCCCGATTACCCATCCGAATCGCGTCTTTTGCAGACGCAGTCCAGGCTCGTCTGGCTGCGTGAGGTTGATTTGTCCCACACACATCGACGCGAGTGTTGAACCTGAGCTTAATAGTACATCTATCGGAGCTGGTAAATGAAATCGTGGATCGGCCAATTTGAGATTTTTTGGTATCTCAAGTGTCGAACGATCGATGGGTTCGCTGGGAATTAAGGTTGATATGATTGGGATGATAAGGAACGTTAATGTCCGCGTGTATGTACCGTCAGTGGAAGTGATCGTGGCCGTGATGTGTCGCTTAGAGGTCGTTGTCAAGGTATCTAGAGCTCCGATCGGGACCGAACATTTGTTTTGCCTTATCCTTAACGATTTTGCTAATTCCTCGGTAATGAAGTTCATACTGGATCCGGTGTCGAGCAACGCTCGACAACGGATTGGTTGCTGTTTATCATTCAAAATATTAATCTGCGCTGTGATGACTAGATCATTGGACAGTAATTCGGATGCTATTGGTTTGATATGTTCGGTCATGAACGGAGTCGTCGATCGTCGGCGTCATTGGTTGTGTGTTCGTTTGTCACTGGGCGGTGGACTTGGAGACGCGGCTGTTCGTGGTGTTTCCGATCTGTGGTCTGTTGTGTGCCTTTTGCGACGAGTGGGTGATACGTGGGGTGGCAAAGAAGGTGTTGTGGATCGGCTATTTGATGGGGAAGATTTCGGGCTGGACGTGCTGGAACGAGACCCTGAATGGCGTTTTGTCCTATGCAGCATTGTATGATGTCGTTCTCCGCATACGCGACATGATCCTGCGAAACAATGCTTCGTTGTGTGCCCTTTTCCGAGGCAGTTGAGGCATAGTGATGCTCTTTTGACCTCCCGAATGCGTTCGCGAAGGGATTTGGTTTTGAAGGTGTCACATCTCCAAATGGGGTGTGGTCCTTGACAGGTGGGGCATGTTGGGGTAACCTGTGTCGCCGTAAGTGCATGCCCTCGTGATGCGCGTTGACGGACAGGAGTAGTTTGTTCCGGTGATTCTCTTGTTTGTCTGACTGTGGTGATCGGTTTGGAGCTTCGTGCTAATCTCTCTAGGAAGTTTAGTAAATGAATGTACGGAGGCACCTCGTTATTGGGCAGCGTCATTTCCCATTGCTTTTGGATACTTAGTGGTATTTTCGAGAGGATGAGGCTGTTGAGCATAGCACTGGTATCGGGGTAGGATTCTCCTAATGTGTTCAATGCATATATGTGTTGTTTAAATGTGTGGACTAAGCGCCTTAATTCCGTTGGAGATTCCTTGGTTATCCTTGGATAATCAATTATTGCCATGCAGTGACTGAACGCTGTGTATCGTGGACATTCGAAACTTTCCTTGAGAACGGCAATAGCCTGACTGTAGTTTACATTACTAAGGGGTAACGCGTTTAAACAATCGGCTGCTTCTCCTTGCAGGGCGGACTGCAGGTAATGGAATTTCTGTATGTCAGTGAGACTAGGATTTTTATCGATTATGGAGGAAAAGGTATCATAAAACGTGTTCCATTTTTCTAAGCTTCCGTCAAAGGTAGGGAGCCGAAGATCTGGTAATTTAATGGATATCGGATTTAAACTTGCGGATGATGCACAGGTTGGAGGGTTTATGGATGTCGACAGCGAAGCTGTTTGCGCGTTCCTCAGAAGATTTTGTAGCCTTGTGTCTACCGCGACGTACTGATCCCTTATTTCGAAGCCGCGCGCTTGTTCCTCCTCGTCCAATACTTCTAATTCGAGTTGAATCGCTTCGAATTGACTCGCAACTTCGGTCAGTTGTTTCTCGTAATTCTTTAATAAGGAATTTTGCTGACTCTCAGATTGCTCGTACTCGTCCAGTCGATTCGATAAATATGTGAATCGGCCGCTACAATAGCCTCGGCTCCGACGCAGAGAGATGAGTTGGTCTTCGCTCGTCATCGTTGCCGAGGATAGGAGATGGTTGAAATAAGGAACGAGCTTACCTTACTGTCGTGCGGCGTGAGGTCGCGTGTATGTTAAGTTGTGAAATTCGTTGCGTTGATGATTGTCCAGCTGCGACGGAAGGCTGCGTGGTTGCGTTCCCTTGCCAATGGGATGTGCTTCTTCGAAGATGACGCGCCTGACGTCACTGGTTTTGATAAAGTCACGTGGCACTGTGTGGTCACTGGTAAGTGCACTCTTCACTGGCACGTGATCCGGCTCGAAGGACCAAAATGTTTCGATCATTCGCGGAGAGACGCGATCGCGAGATATCACGTCAACGAGAGTTGTAAGTTCTCGTTACGATTGAACAATCGACGCCACGAACTGATCGATTCCCTTATTTCGATTATGATAATAAGGGTAGTTCAATGAAACTTCACAGAATCAACACAACTAAATTAATGTTTATTGCACAACTTATTAACTAGAAAATCTAAATGGAATAACAAAAGAAATGTGACTATGTAATGCGCGATACAAGATGTGTGTAGACTGTTTGGCTTCTCGAAACGTTCTGATTCTTTCTGGAAGGCGACCCCCACTACCTTCGGATCACGCCACCGTCTTTTACGCCAGATCAAATAACGGCCACGAATCGACGTTTCTGGAGGTCGCTCTGCTTAATGAACCATGCGCTTGCCACTACAATGTTTATTTTGCCGGGCAGCCGCGACGATCCGGCTGTGACATTATAGTGCCGCGACCGACAGTGAAGAATATGATCTATGGCAAGCCGCATGGCGTAACAATTGATTATTATCTTGTTTAGTATCTAGGGAACGCCTCTCAAACGTTTTTCTATTTTCATTCGAACTACCTATGTACGTATATATGTATGTATATTATACCGCCGTTTTCTGGTGGTATTACATATTCTAATGGTGTAAGAAAATACTTATACTCATTGTTTTGTAAAATACACACTACCGGTGAAGAATTGATAACCTTCCCATTGCGTCTATATTATATCATCTACTAGTTTTATTATGAATTTAAGAGTTATTACTACAAAAATTAAAGAAATGATAAAATTTTTGCAAACAGTGCTTTCTTTTTAGTTTGTTACAATATTTTAAAAAGCAGCCTTATGAAACTTCAGAATCGAGGAAAAATATTCGTCGGTGTGACGGTAAGCTTTAATTAAGGCTTTAATTAAGGACGGATTTCTTCCGGTACCCCCGCGCCATACGCGGCTACGTTTGTTAAAACTCGAATCACATGGGCGATATCCATAGCCGCACTAGTTCCAATATATGTATGCCATGTTTGTGTTGACACATATACCACAGCCTTAATATCATGGACAGCACTGCTTCTATTTTTCAACAAGCAAGTTTCAAGTATTGCATTGCGTCTGATGCACCTGTCACCCGCTCAGAAACAGTAATAAAGTAGACGTAACATCCTGCATGCCACAGCTATCGAAATAATAACAAAACAGCAACTGAATAGCCGCCTCTGATATAACCTCTCCAAAGGGACTAAAACCTCCATATAAAAACCCTCCTACATTAGCGCTCAACACATTATTCTGTTAATTATTCTGTAACACTTTGAACCGTCCCTCCGTTGGATTTATACAATAAAATTTCCATCATCTTATACGAAGTTCAATTCCTTCACGTTATTCGTGAAACGTACGAATATATTTACTGCGACGCGAGGAGAGGAGATCACCAGCGATCTATTGGTTTCACGATTCCTTTTGTCTTCGACGTGACACACGCATTTGACTGGCTTGGAAGCTGTTTTGCGATCCGACCATTGCAGCCGAATTAGTAACTATTAATTTTTATTAAATACTTTTATTTTAAGAGTTAATTTTTACCCAATAAAAATTATTAAAAATTATTTGTTATTAAATATTCTTATGCTAAAAATATATTTTTAGTTAGTAAAAATTAATAGCAATTAGTGAAACCTATACATTTTTTAATAACAATTAATTGTCATTAAATATTCTTATTTTAACAATAATTACGAGTTAAAACAATTAGTTTCACTTAAAATATGTCTTCACAACCCTAATGTAATCACAGAATCATCTGAAGGAAGAAATATGTGTGGATTTCGAAGCTTTGGGAGGTTGTGAATTCATAGGGACAAAATGTTTTTAAATTCAACTCCTGAAATTTGATTTTGACCGCGTCACATAATCTAAAGAACTCTTTATATGTTTTTTCGTTATTCAGCCAAATGGTTCCTTATTAATATGTCGGAGATGAAAGAACACCGGAGCCTTCCCTTTGGAATTTTGGGAAAATCCCGTGACATTGTAATTCAGAATCTACCATAGCTGTAATTAAATAATTGCAGTCACCCAGTCCAATTGTAATTGTTCGAGAGTTCTGATAATGAGCTTGGGCTTGAGGCGACAGTCAGTCGCCGAACGTAGCCGCGGTCACGGGATGAGCGCTTTGTCTAACAAAAGTATGGAGTAATTCTATAGCTCTCTTTAAAAGAAATATTCGTGGCGACACGCGACAGTAAACATTCCAACGGTCTCTGTCCCGTAGCTCGCCACACGCAGACCCTATTCTTCGAGTAAGATGATGTCGATGCGTCTCCGCAGTACATGTTCAGCTAGCCCGAGGGCCTGTTATAAATCTTAAGATTTAGTCAACTAAAGTCCTTCAAACAGACAAACAGTCTTTGTCCCAACTACGGGAAAATAGGGGAGACGTGAGATGCGAATGCGATGCGAATTTACGAGTAATAGCCGACATGAGTACAAAAATCAATGAATTAAAAGACGACATGCGTTCACTCAAGACAAAAAAGGAAATCGAGACACCCGTATCACCGCCGATAATTTCCTAGGTGACAATACCGACAGACGGTAGCCCCCAACCAATTAAGTTAAAAGACGCGATCGAGTCAGTACCAATATTCGACAGATATCGACCCTCAGTATTTCAATATTTAAGAGCATGCGAGCGCGCACGAAACATGATTCCGCGGCATCAGGAGCCTCAGTTGGTAAAATTATTAATGAATAAGCTTCGCGGGCACGCGTTCCTCGCCATAAAGGACAGTTAGCTAAACAGTTTGAACGATTTCGGGAACAAATTAAAGGATATGTTCGGCCGGACTCAGATTTGGACGACGACCTCTCCGGATTATTTCAATAAAAATAAACGAAACTCCAAGTACTCCCACCGCTAGAATAATTTCTCCAGATTTAAAAACTAAGACAAATTTACTATTAGACCCCGGATCAAAAATCAATGTCATCAAGAAACCTGCCTTATCCGAATCAGCAATCATACTGCAGCAATCATGCAATCGTAAAGCAGGTTGCGGGAAATCCAGTTATTTTTCACGTGGGGAGCACGAGGCGGCTACGGGTTCTCAGGGCGTAGGACCACGCCCTGGTCCCATCGGGAAACCACGATGAATCTAATGTTCTCCTATAGCCGGGTGGTGACTGGTCGGCGTCTTCGGCCCCCGCCAGTTTGCCGATCCGGTGCGAAGAACCTCGGAGAAGTTGGTGGGCCCGTATCTGCCAAGACCACTCACCTCACCTTCTTGTGGGGCTCCCCGTCACCCTGCGCCGGCCTTTGCTGGGGCAGGGTGCGAAAGAGTGAGTGGCACCAGGATGGAAACCCTTGTTGACGACCTCGGCGACTTCAGAATCACAATGGACAGAGAAACGAACCAAAAAATCGTTTACAGTGCAGGGGAGGGATACCACAGTACCGGCGCAGCCGCGGGTTGTAAAACGGGCCCCGAGTCGTCATCGAGGAACCGTGACCGTCCGGGGGTGGGCCGCCAGGCCCCCGAACACGCTCATGCGTCTGTCGAAGGGGACACACGAACTGGGGGGTCTCGGTGAGGGTTGGAGGAACTCGACGTTATGACCGTCGGCCCGGGACCCTCACGGGATGGGATGCGGCGACGCCGCAATCGCGGCGGGGCGGTGAGATCCGACGACGAAATGTCGTCATGCTCTTCCTATTCGACCGCTGCCGGGACGGTCATCGTGGAGGTTTTAGTCGGTTGGAGTCCGGCATTACCACGCCGCTTTTCTCCAGAAGCGATCTGGTGTCCGTGCGGATTTCCTCCACGTTAATAATAATAATTATAAAAAAAAGTTATTTTTCACGTAGTTGACTCATTGCTGATCGATCAAGATGGAATCTTAGGATCCGAATTTTTCGCAGGATGCAAGGCTCGTTTGGATTACGAGCGAAAACATATAAGTGGGGAAATATTTATATCCCCTTCGATACAAGAGAAAAGATAATCGTGCGGAAACGAAGTTCGGTACCATTACAAATGTTCGATTAACATTACAAATCTGGAGATAAAAGAGGGATTTATTCCCAAAATCGAGCCAATCAAGGGAGTCTATTTTGGTAATGTAGGTGCGAAGAACCATAAGGGACAAGGATATACAAGAATAATAAATACCACATCGAAAGATTACGAATTTATCACACCTACAATAGTAATTAAAGAATTTGAGAACCTCGCTTCGCCGCCTGAAGTTCCGTCTTCTTGATTATCTCACCTTTTTTTTGGACACACGGAGTCTGCTGAAGTTTCGTCTTCTTGATTATCTTGTTTACGCTATTTTTAATTTTCCACATCCTTGAGACACGTAGATGCTGCTGAAGTTCCGTCTTAATTTCTCATGTTTCGTTTGGTGTTAGTGACATACGAGGTGCGTGATAAAATGTAGATATTGTAGTAGCTCGTATTTTGTTGATGTTTCGTCTGCGATGCTTCCCAGGCCTTCCCTACTGATGCCAGTGGAACGTGCCAGGCGCGTGGCAGCTTTGTCCTTGCTGAGGTTGCATTTGTGATATATTTGGTAATTTCCTTGCTCATGTCAATGAAACGTACAAGGCGTGTGGCAACTTAGTGTTTGTCGAGTCTTTGCACGTGTAACACGCTCTATTTCCTATGTTCCCCAAGAATTATTAAAATTCCAATGGCAAGTTTTTAATACGTCATTCCATAGGAGGTGGCGCCAAGTGGTAGTTTGTAATAATTGTTAATTTGCTTGGCGAGTTTGTTCTGCTTGGCGAGTTTGATTTGCGTGGCGAGTTTTTAGGTTAGTTTTTCCTTTTAGGTAATAATATGCATTAATTCATAGTAATAAGTGTAGTATCGTGGACGAAAGGCCTAAGAAATATCGGGCGAACTATGAACAATGTCGCGAGAGCCGAGGCGTCGTCGGGCCCATCAATGTGTCATCGGTCTTTTCAAGTGCATAGTTTCGTGGAAAAGACCTACGTGACCCTGGCCACGAGCGCTTGCATACCACGTGTGCGGTGGGCCTAGGAAAAAGACAACGGAATGCGGCAACGGCCAGAGCGTTAGTCGAAAAGCAGAGTGCGAGTCGAAAAGCAGAGTGCGAGTCGAGCGGAGACAGAGGTTGCGAGTGGCGTTGCCGAGAGAGTGTGGATTGCGCTGTTTTCTGTGCGTTTGGCGTGAATAGTTCAGGTTGAACAACAATCGTCTTTTTCTGTCTGATTAACATCTCTATTGTCCACTCTTTGTAAACACATTATATCACGATATTACATTTTTGGGGGGCTCAGCCGGGATTGGACAAGACAGAAAACGAAACGGTTTAACAGAGCTATTCGAGCTAGTTGTGAATTTACCGGTACGCGGTGCGGTAAAAGACGATATCGTTGACGGTTTAAGTTTGTGTAGTGTGAAAAATGGCAAACGTCGGGGACGAGCGATTGTCGGGTGAAGAGGGTTCGACGCTGGAGGAGCTGAGGAGTAAGCTCGCGCGAATGAACCTCCCTATATCGGATGCGAGGTCAGTGCTGATTGCAAGACTGAATCGGGCGTGTAGGGCTGGACAATCGTGTCCTAAGGGATCGACGGGCGGTGAAGAGCTAACCGGTCAACGAGATCTAGGAAACGTACAGAGAGCTGAGCGTGATTGTAACGAAGATGAGGATGTTGAGAAAATGAATACGAAGGAGTTGAAGGAGCGCCTCGCTAGTTTGGGTTTAAAAACGACGGGAAGAAAAGTAGAATTACGCGCACGGCTACAAGCGGCCATGGATGGTAACGACATATCGTCGGAAGAAGAAAGCGACGACGAAAGTGAGGATGAAGAGGACAAGAAAAACGCAAGGGGATACAAGAAAGATACGCGAAGGGTGTATCAGGACCGTGCCGAATGTTGTCGAAGGGCATGCGTTGGTTCGACACTGAGTTTTAGAGACGTCGAAGATGCACTAGAGTCGTTTAGTGGCGACAGAGGTGAAAATGTCGAACGATGGTTCGAGTCGTTCGAGGAAGTCGCTGATACGTGCATGTGGTCGGACGGGCAGAAGACAGTCTACGCCAGGAAGTTGCTGAAGGGATCAGCGAAAATATTCGCAAGTTTCGAGTGTCATGCCAGAACTTGGCATGAGTTGAAGAGGGGGCTAGTGAAAGAATTTTCGAGGAAAGTCAACAGTAGGCAAGTTCATCAGAAACTTGAAGAAACGAAAAAGGAGAGTGATGAAGCATGTTTGGCTTACATGTACCGCATGCTCGAAATAGCCAGCCATGTGGACATGGAGGAGGAAGCAAAGGTGGAATACATAGTGGATGGAATAATAGACGGCGAGAACAATAAGGCTGTATTGTACGGCGCTACGTCAATCAAAGAGTTGAG
>NW_022884085.1:0-12763 GCF_011952255.1 Bombus vosnesenskii | reverse complement strand
TATGTCAACAATACAAGACAAAGGATTAAAAAGGATTGTAATTCTATCTTCAGTATCATTTAAATTTCGGACAACACTGTATTCAAATTAATATAACATTAGCGAATAGTATTTAACTGAAAACAAATTTTCAGAAATTGCCGCCTTCCACTATGAGGAGGGCGAGAAGGTCAAAGCTGCAAAATACAAGGCTGCTGAAGAACCTTTGCTGTTCATTTAGAACGTTTGGACCAGCAAATTGAAGGGAAAATGACGGCTACTTCTACTGATGGTACTCTCTCTTGGGCTGATTTAACATTCACGTTGCTCTGCTCGATTATTTGAACTTTATGTACAAGTCACAGTCTGATCGAGAATTACACGAGAATCTAAGAGCTGCTGGAGAAAAAGGTCCTCCTACCCAAGATCAAAACTGGATTGAGACGCCCAGTTGGCAAATTCTAAACTTCACGATTATATGGTTTTATAAGCGTTTAAAGATGCAGTCTTAGTGTGTTGAAGAGAATGAGAACGAATCGTGTTGATGGAAGTTTGTATGGAATATACTGATTGCTTTAACATTCATTAGTTCAGTTATTACCGATATTTTTGTCATTTTAGTTAGGGTTTTCCCTTTAGATTACGTTGTGATGAGAACTATTATTTGTGTATTCCTACAAGAAACCTTACGAACTATATAAACTGTTGACACGATGTTGTGCTTTTGTATTATAGAGATAATAATAAAACCATCAAACAATCATTAATTATGTTTTTTATTATATTCATTAAGAATTGAAGATTACCTCCTTGGTGATCTTGATAATATCGTATTTTACAAATGTTGAACAAAAAAAATGTATGATTATTTTATTCAATACATTATGAGGGTTGCTTTAAAAAAAATACGAGTTACATATTTCTTTGAAAAAAGCATGATTTTTATCGATACAATAATGTTCTTCTGTTATCGCTTTAAAGTTGAGTACTTCGTTGATTACACGAGAGAACTCGCCTACAGCAAACAAGATACGACCGTGTGTAAAGTAATTAATCTGTTTGCTCGTTGCTAGCTACACATAAGGCTTGCGTAAAAAAAGATATGCATTTCAGTTCAGGCGGAGAATTATGTAGGAAGTCATTTTGTCGATAAATAACTTAGTTAATAGAAGATCAAATTTTCATGTACATAAATGTAAGTAACGTTCAAGTATCAATCATTACATACAATTTTTGTATAATTCGATATCTTGGTCACTTACATCTTACAAATGATATATAGATAATATTTTAAGTTAACGCCATTTTTTCTTGTTCTCTCTGTACTTTTACTATTCTTCCAAAAATATCAAAGGATCGATGACTTCAAATTAAACTAGAATTGCTTCGGTATATTGTCAATCAATGGCTATTTGTATTCACATCTATATCAAAGGAAAACCGATTGCAAAATTAATTACCCTTGCAACTCCGCAATCTGAAACTATGTGTGATCGACCTTGAAGATGACAAATCTCAATGTTTGAAATAGTACAAAAAGATGATAATTTAATTTCGCTTTATCAAACTGTACAAAATTTGTATACACATACAGAAAAAAAACGGAGTTCAAACATTAATCAACATGAATTATCGGTTATTATTGCTGAGTAATTATTAGGATTAGAGTTTTGGAGTATCGATCGTATCGAGTTTTAACTATCGGTTTCCGCAATTTATTGTTTTTCTAAATTATGTCTAAATGGTATCAGTTTTTGAATATTTTATAGTTTACACTCCAACATACTGACGTAAGCTATCGAACATAATTGTAAATTATGCAATATCATTTTTTTTATATTTCATAATCTAAATTTCAATCCATTTTTTGTATTTAACATCCCTTTCTTCTTCAAAAAATCTTAATTTTTTTTGGATAAAATCTTGTGTGAATTTACAAAAAATACGATTCTTCGTTTAATTTTTTTCCCTTATTGTCTTTACGTATTTGGACATATTAACAGATCGTGCAATTTAGTAATTAGGACCGTTGATCTCGCTGCAACATAGATGGATAGAAAAAATCCATTTAAAATGATACAACGTCGGGAAGACAATTATGAAAATTATAAATGGAACACAAGATAAAATTGTTTAAGATTAATTCTTCTTTTTTTCTTTTTTTAATCGCCAGTGTTTGCAAACGAAGTTTCAATCTGTTTACAATGATAGCAATGAGAGGAGGATGTCTATGAAAGTTATAAATGCGATATTGAATAACATTTCTGCGAGTGGGTTTGTTTTTCGTTACAAATGTTTTTTAAACGAATCTGCAATCTGTTGGAAACTACGGAACAGTAACGGGACGACTGATAGGGAAATAAAAAAGATCGCGTTTTATTTGAACAGACAAATCTTTGAAATCTATTCGAAAGTCTATTTGAAATGGTACGAGCTGGAAAAGAACGGTGAATACTATAGAAGAAGGATTAATTAAAATTCTTATTAATCTGTACGCTTTGTATATTAAATACCTTGATCGATGCCAAGATAACAAATTATTATACAAAACAGTGAAGTATCCACGTCTGACATTAATATTGAGTATTACCATTACTGTAATTTAATTTTTAACCGATCCTGAAAATTCCTTAGAACGTAAAAAGTATAAAATGTTACTGTGCATTTCAAGATTAAATGCACTGTAATTTAGAAACAGTTATGAAGCGGAAACAAATAATTTATTCAGAATAAGAATTCTACGTAATCATGTTAAAAAAAAACGTACTTATAACGCGTTTAAACTCCAAATATGTAAAGACAATAAGGGAAAAAAATTAAACGAAGAATCGTATTTTTTGTAAATTCACACAAGATTTTATCCAAAAAAAAATTAAGATTTTTTGAAGAAGAAAGGGATGTTAAATACAAAAAATGGATTGAAATTTAGATTATGAAATATAAAAAAAATGATATTGCATAATTTACAATTATGTTCGATAGCTTACGTCAGTATGTTGGAGTGTAAACTATAAAATATTCAAAAACTGATACCATTTAGACATAATTTAGAAAAACAATAAATTGCGGAAACCGATAGTTAAAACTCGATACGATCGATACTCCAAAACTCTAATCCTAATAATTACTCAGCAATAATAACCGATAATTCATGTTGATTAATGTTTGAACTCCGTTTTTTTCTGTATATGTATACAAATTTTGTACAGTTTGATAAAGCGAAATTAAATTATCATCTTTTTGTACTATTTCAAACATTGAGATTTGTCATCTTCAAGGTCGATCACACATAGTTTCAGATTGCGGAGTTGCAAGGGTAATTAATTTTGCAATCGGTTTTCCTTTGATATAGATGTGAATACAAATAGCCATTGATTGACAATATACCGAAGCAATTCTAGTTTAATTTGAAGTCATCGATCCTTTGATATTTTTGGAAGAATAGTAAAAGTACAGAGAAAACAAGAAAAAATGGCGTTAACTTAAAATATTATCTATATATCATTTGTAAGATGTAAGTGACCAAGATATCGAATTATACAAAAATTGTATGTAATGATTGATACTTGAACGTTACTTACATTTATGTACATGAAAATTTGATCTTCTATTAACTAAGTTATTTATCGACAAAATGACTTCCTACATAATTCTCCGCCTGAACTGAAATGCATATCTTTTTTTACGCAAGCCTTATGTGTAGCTAGCAACGAGCAAACAGATTAATTACTTTACACACGGTCGTATCTTGTTTGCTGTAGGCGAGTTCTCTCGTGTAATCAACGAAGTACTCAACTTTAAAGCGATAACAGAAGAACATTATTGTATCGATAAAAATCATGCTTTTTTCAAAGAAATATGTAACTCGTATTTTTTTTAAAGCAACCCTCATAATGTATTGAATAAAATAATCATACATTTTTTTTTGTTCAACATTTGTAAAATACGATATTATCAAGATCACCAAGGAGGTAATCTTCAATTCTTAATGAATATAATAAAAAACATAATTAATGATTGTTTGATGGTTTTATTATTATCTCTATAATACAAAAGCACAACATCGTGTCAACAGTTTATATAGTTCGTATGTTTCTGTAGGAATACACAAATAATAGTTCTCTATCACAACGTAATCTAAAGGGAAAACCCTAACTAAATGACAAAAATATCGGTAATAACTGGAACTAATGAATGTTAAAAGCAATCAGTATATTCCATACAAACTTCCATCAACACGATTCGTTCTTCATTCTCTCAACACACTAAGACCGCAATCTTTAAACGCTTATAAAACCATAAGCAATCGTGAAGTTTAGAATTCGCTAACTGGGCGTCTCTCAATCCAGTTTTTGATCTTGGGCAGGAGGACCTTTTTCTCCAGCAGCTTCAGATTCTCGTAATTCTCGATCAGATCAGACTTGTACATAAAGTTCAAATAATCGAGCAGAGCAACGAATGTTAAATCAGCCCAAGAGAGAGTACCATCGTAGAAGTAGCCGTCATTTTCCTTCACTTGCTGGTCCAAACGTTCTAAAATGAACAGCAGCGTCTCTTCAGCAGCCTTGCATTTTGCAGCTTTGACCTTCTCGTCCTCCTCATAGTGGAAGGCGACAATTTCTGAAAATTTGTTTTCAGTTAAATATTATTCGCTAATGTTATACTAATTTGAATACAGTGTTGTGCGAAATTTAAATGATACTGAAGATAGAATTACAATCCTTTTTAATCCTTTGTCTTGTATTGTTGACATACGTGTATCGTTCGATTAAATCAAATATTAAATCGGATTTCAACTAATAAATACCTGAACAGATATGTACTATCTGTTATCAAGATTCTCATAAGATTTATGCAAAACAGCACTGGATACTCACTATGACGAATATCATGAATAGTATCAACAGTGGCATCAATATGAAGATTTGCCCAGTCAGTCTTTCCAGCTAAGTCATATTGTTTGGCTAAGTAACGGCAAATAGCTGTAGACTGAGCAACCTTCCTTCTATCAGCTACGAGCATAGGAAGCTGGCCATAAGGAGTCACTAAAAACATACAACTAATAGAATCAAAGATTCTATCGAACAAACAGATTATGATGCTTCTTAAATATCTAGCTTCCTGTTATCTGTTTTGGAAAGATATAATTTAATTTATTGATAATTTATCAGCAAACAAAGGGCATTGTCTCCTTAACAATACCTATTGTTCTCCCACATATCTTATAGAGGAATGGAGAGTAAACAATAATCTCTGTTATACTCTGCATAATTGTGTTCTACTTTATTTAGCTACTTTAGTTAAATTAGGAAAGATGAGATTTAAGAAACAGAATTTCTTTAAATTTTAAGCTTACAGGGCTTTATTTCTGGCCAGACGTCCTTTTTGATACGTTCATCTTCAAATGGAATACTAGCATAGCTGAAGAAGAACGGATTGGTTCTGCCAATGCCGTAACTGGGAAGTAAGTCAATTTATAGAGCGGCATCTTCCTGGAAGTATAATATATACAAAGTAAAAACAAAGAATCATTGATGACAAGAATTATATTATTACAAATTATGAATTATAAGACAATTTAAGTAAAAAGCATCAACTACTAACTACTCGCATAGCTATTTGTATCTTTATATTTTAATATAGCTTAGATATAAAAAGAATATTATTTTTGGATGTAATAATGTATAAACTTGCGCCAAATATTATAACAAAATATTGCACTTTCTATTTAAGTAGGATAGACATATTACCGGCATTTATTTTTTTTCTATAACAATGAAATTGTTTATAAAAAAGTTTATAAGAAAACTATCAATTAATGCAAACAACGCATTTCAAAATATTAATTACATTCGCACGATTCGTTATCTCTAGTATTAATTTAACCATATGGTTCTATACACCCAAGACTCTCTAACAGTAATTTAGTACCATTACTAGTCGTATGTACAATGTATGTTTGTATACAACTTTCGTAACTACAAAACATTCAGCATGATTATATATTCTTCCAAACTTAAGAAACATTTTCTAATTGCATACTTAAATTTATCGATCAATTATGAACATATGATAACATTTATTTCTTTCAACTACTAATTTTCAAATCCTCTGCTGTTCCGTTAATTGAACGACGCGCCGACTTTTCGTACAAGTATCTTGTATCTTATCTGTATTATTTAGTTATCAATAAAGAAGAAACATTTTCTAATTTTATACTTAAATTTATCGATCAATTATGAACATGTAATAACATTTATTTCTTTCAACTACTAATTTTTAAATCATCTGCTGTTCGGTTAATTGAAGGATGTCGGCTTTCTGTAGAAGTATTTCATATTTATTATTTAATTATGAATAAGGAAAAACATACAAAATATAGTTTTTAAACGGTTTATTATTTATAAAGAGAAACTTTGATTCAGGATATATATACTATATATATACTATTTACTTACAATTTTTTTTTTAAGACTTCAAAGTCGAAACAAGCACAGGAAATTTCCAAGCCGGTTAACAGAAACTTGAATGAGACAAAAATAACCTTTAGATCAATATATGTTCTTCTTCCCCCCTGTTGCTTCCACGTAACTCTTATCCTATTGGTGGAGCTGTGCTGATATGTGAAATTATGACTACATAAAAACATCCGGAAAGACTCATTGAATGATTTTATAGTTTAAGGTTAATAAATTTCCATAAATTAAAGTTGAAAATTTATGAGAACATATTTTCTGTAACAAAACTTAGTAAAAACAAACTAGTAAGGTTTATAGATTCTTTAATGATTATGTATGTATTCATAAACTAGTTCGATAAACATCGTTCGATAAAACGTCGAACAACACACAACATTGAAGCGCGAAATTTCAAATTGAAGGAAAGATAAATAACAAATATTGCGAACAAATGATATTAAATTTACAATAATCTCATGTAAGAAAAAATAAAAGGGATAAAAGTAGTACAGAAGATAGAAAAATCTATAAAACTGGTGGCTGGGAAAGAGAAAATATGTAAATTTATGTTATTAGGGTTTAGTACTTCTGTCGATCAATGTGTTACGACCGTTCGCGGAGAGACGCAGTCGCAGTAGCGAGAGGCGTAAATTCTCGCTACGATTCGGTGAATCGACGCCGCGAAGTAGTCGTTCCCCTGTTTCGGTTAAGATAAGAGGTGGTTAAATGAATATGACACAGTATAGTAAGTTATATTTCACCGTTTATTCCAACAACTTATAACGAAGGCAGTTACGCTGGTGCGTATGTACGAGATTTTTTTTTTATTTATTTGTTGAAATTACAATCAATTCTCGCGTTGAGAATATGTACGAGATGAATGAGTGACTGATCTGTGGGTGTGTCCTACCCGGTGGAAGGATATTGACCGTTCGAAGGATGTGAAATCAGAACTGTCTTGGGAGACGATGCTGTCTCGGAGGAAAGCTAAGGATGGGTGTGTCTAGCGCACGGGACCATCGGATTTGTTGGTGACGATTTTAGTTAGGAGAGTGAAGGAAGTGGCTTCGTTGTTAATTGGTTAACGAAGGGTCTTAACCGCCCTCGAGAGAAAGTGGTTAGTGGGAGGAAAGTTGCAGCATACGTGAGAAAAACTAACTTTCCCTTGTCCAGTCGGGGTAGACAATAGTCTTTAGAAATTCTTCGGAAACAGACGTTTGTTTGGTTTGAAGGACCTTTTCTAGGAAATCTATGAGATTTATGGAAGGTACTTGAAACTATGGAGGATACGCTGCGAGTATCCGGTGACATCTGGTTGCCATATTGCTCGCGGTGCGACGTAACAAAATGGAATAGAAAGATTATACCACAGACGAAATTATACTTTATACTTTATTATACTTTATACTTTATTATTACATTACATCAATTGACATCTTTGGAATTACAACGATTCGATACACATTTTAACGTTTTAAACGTTTTAACGTTTAACATTCTAACATTCAGTTAGAACTTTGTATTGATTAGAGATATTGTAACGACCAGAAATATCGATACATATATCAATACTTTTACCTCGAAATTCGTAGATTCGTACTCTTCATTGTCCATACAAATTGTGTCATATATGTCCAAACCAAATTTAATTTCCAATTTAAAACCAAAATTCTTTTTCGAAAATGGCACTTCCAATTCTTCTTATTCTCACTATTTAATTGCTAGCCGTATCAAGTAACAACGAAAAAAATAATAATATCTAAACGTTAAGCAGGTCCATATTTTGGGGGATACAATTAAAAAAGTAAATCGTCGTACAATTAAAAAAGTAAAGTAAAAAGTTAAGACCCTTCGTTTAACCAATTAACAACGAAGCCTATTTCCCTCACTCTCTTAACTAACATCGGCACCATCAAATCCGATGGTCCCGTGCGCTAGACACACCCATTCTTAGCTTTCCTCCGACACAGCATCGTCTCCCAAGACAGTACTGATTTTACATCCTTCGAACGGTCAACATCCTTCCACCGGGTATACACACCCGCAGATCAGTCACTCGCTCATCTCGTACATACGCATCAGCGTAACTGTTTTCGTTATAAGTTGTTGGAATAAACGGTGAAATATAACTTACTACTGTGTCATATTCATTTAACCACCTGTGTTATCTTAATAGAAACAGGGGAACGACTACTTCGCGGCGTCGATTCACCGAATCGTAGTGAGAATTTACGCCTCTCGCTGACGCGTTTTCCTCGCGACCGCGTCCCTCCGCGAACGGTCGTAACATACTCCTTATCGAGCATTTTTGAAAATATAATTGAGAAAGTGGAATCTGGATAGAAAATTGTTTTACCTACGAAGCATTATAAAAAGTAAGTTTAATAAAACTATACCTTGGATAGTTCATATATTTTTTCATATTATACGCATTCGTTAAAATTTTACACTCCCAAACATCCTGCTATACTTGCACAAAAAAGCGCAGTCTAGTAATATCCCCTCACTGCTCCTCGCATTTTCTTTCTAATCATCTCTCGTTCGCTTTTCCTGATATTATTCTCAGCGTAAGTTCAGAGTGGCGGTTTTTAAACTCAGGAACGCGCGGCTGTTCGTTAAATGAAATATCAAACGTAAGAATTGCCGCAGTCTTAACGCGAGATAATTCATTTCGTGGCACAGAGCGCACGTCGTTGAATATTAATTCATATCTCATATAAGTTGCGAATAAAAAAGCAGATAAAAGAGGACAAAAATCCGATAATTACCGCGAATCTTTACGCAATTTCAAGAAATACAAAAGAAATTTGTTTGTAAGCATGCTACTAAGTATTATTAGAAGTACTGTACTTTCGATATTTTACATATTCTTGCATATTTTCTACATTTTTCTGTATTTTTGTATCCTTAAACTTTCCGTAAACGCGTAAACGTCCGCGCTCTGACAATGACAAGGAAGATTCTACTGATAAAAATAAAGCATCGAATTTCACCGAACTCTCAGAAATGTAATTCTCAGATCACATAAATTAAAAAGAAAGAACAAAAGAAAATACAAATATATATATATAAACACATACGTAGCCACAAATCAATTTGGATCACGACAGATAAAATAGGTAGCAATAATGTCTCCACGAACATTATCATAATTTATTGGAATTTACATAAAAGCCAAAGAATGCTATTGTTTCAATGACACGAGCAAGTCTGATAAATTCTTATCTCTGGTCCATTCGCGGCCAATTTTTTAATACCCTCGTAACTTGTAACGACAAATAAAAATATTGGTACAGGCCAATTTTTTTTTTTGGATAAAATCATGTGTAAATTTACAAAAAATACGATTCTTCGTTTAATTTTTTCCCTTATTGTCTTTACATATTTGGAGTTTAAACGCGTTATAAGTACGTTTTTTTTTTAACATGATTACGTAGAATTCTTATTCTGAATAAATTATTTGTTTCCGCTTCATAACTGTTTCTAAATTACAGTGCATTTAATCTTGAAATGCACAGTAACATTTTATACTTTTTACGTTCTAAGGAATTTTCAGGATCGGTTAAAAATTAAATTTACGTTCTAAGGAATTTTCAGGATCGGTTAAAAATTAAATTACAGTAATGGTCATACTCAATATTAATGTCAGACGTGGATACTTCACTGTTTTGTATAATAATTTGTTATCTTGGCATCGATCAAGGTATTTAATATACAAAGCGTACAGATTAATAAAAATTTTAATTAATCCTTCTTCTATAGTATTCACCGTTCTTTTCAAGCTCGTACCATTTCAAATAGACTTTCGAATAGATTTCAAAGATTTGTCTGTTCAAATAAAACGCGATCTTTTTTATTTCCCTATCAGTCGTCCCGTTACTGTTCCGTAGTTTCCAACAGATTGCAGATTCGTTTAAAAAACATTTGTAACGAAAAACAAACCCACTCGCAGAAATGTTATTCAATATCGCATTTATAACTTTCATGGACATCCTCCTCTCATTGCTATCATTGTAAACAGATTGAAACTTCGTTTGCAAACACTCGCGATTAAAAAAAAAAGAAGAATTAATCTTAAACAATTTTATCTTGTGTTCCATTTATAATTTTCATAATTGTCTTCCCGACGTTGTATCATTTTAAATGGATTTTTTCTATCCATCTATGTTGCAGCGAGATCAACGGTCCTAATTACTAAATTGCACGATGTGTTCATACAAATTCACTTTTTATGAACGCGATGAAACGAAATGAAACCTGAGTAGAGATTTGTTTTCTCATCAAGTATAACGAGTTTTATACTTTGGATAGATTGCCTCGTTGTGAGAAGGTCTTAATCGTTTATAATTGCGATTAAGTAGTTGCAATAAGTCATATTTTTAAGAAACGTTCTCACATGCTGTCACACACTCTAATTAGAAAAGGATCATGAAACATTCGGTTTATGATATTATTTGTTTGTACATCTTCCTGCTTCCGGAAACTTTTTTAAATATGAAAATATTTATATACAAAATTAAATATTTTTTTCAATATCAACACTTCTTGCGTTTATGTTGTCCTAGTCAGAATTATATTATTTCGTGTATCCTGTTGCTTTTTATATGATAGTCCTCCCGTTGGCCGCGGATTCGTTATCAAGCCTGAGGCCCTCGTCACTAGTGCCACTATCGACAATAAAGGTACCCCACCCGCGACCGGACGATGGAGAACTCCAACACGGAATCGCAATCTCCCGCGAGCCCTGCCCGGGAGGGCGTCTTGAGCTCGGACTCGGAATGTGACTCGAGCTCGGCCTGCTCATGAGGGACCACCCCCTGAAAAACAGCGCACTGTATTCTGCCCTAAACCGTGCCCTAGAGGGTCCGGCAGCGTATTGGCTTACGCAGATAATGAACGGCAACGAGCTCACCTGGCCAGATTTTAAGGAACAATTCGCCGTGCACTTCGGTGGCCAAGAAGTAGCAGCCGCGTCGCTAATCAAGGTAGCCGAGGAACTACCGCGGGACGGCGAAACACCAGGAGCGTACGGAAATCGTATCATCACCCTCCTGGGGTCGAAGTGGCGAAATTCAACCAGGGAAGAGGTACTCGCCGCCACCGCCCTCCATCTGCTGGGCTCGCGCGATGAACGTTTTAAACGATTAGCGCTCATGAGTGACATCACGTCGGTGAAACAATTCCAAAGAGAAATGAAGCCCTTCCTATACACGGAGTGGCCAACGGCCCCGCCGTGGAAGTCATTAGCGAGCTCCGGAAACAAACGAGGCAGGTCACCCGCCCCCTGGACCAGGTGTGGCCACTGCGGTATTTACGGACATCCGACATTCGAATGCCGCAAGAGGGCGAAGTGGGAACCGAAGAAGGACCCCCGACGCCCGGAGGGAAGCCGACCGGCTGCACCACCAAAAGCGTTGTGCTTTCACTGCCACATGCCGGGACACATCGCGTCTCGCTGTCCATCGCGGCGAGAAGAAAAACATTGCCCCGGGGACGAGCGCCGGGTCGATGCCTGCGTGGTGGAAGCCCCGACGGGTAGACTAAGCCAGCAGGCCACACACGAGGACGTGTAAGTGTCAGGATGGCCGAGCCGGAGACGAAAGGACGCCGGGGCCCCTCTGGAACTTCAGGACAACACCCTAACCTTGCAACCTAGAGCCTAATATAGCCATAACGAAACAATCGCAAGTATCCAAACCGATGGCAATCGTAGCAATTTGAAGCAAGGTGAGTAACTGATGAGATGACTTTGCATTTGTCTCACCACAGAGACAGACGTTCAAGAATTCATTGTGAAAGACGAGTACAAACAAGATACGTATGTCTTTCCGTTAAGCGAATGTTACAGTTTGTTTGCAAAAGTCAGTTTTTAGATTATAGAATCGTAGATAGAATTTAGAGGATAGAAACTTTTAGTAGTCACTTTTAGTTTAGTAAAGTCTTATCGACAATAAGCAGACTACGTTATGATACAACGATTCCAACTGAAGATTTCTATCGACATCATGAATTCGATGGCTTCAAAATTTTCTTCTCTGCAATCTCAGACGCTCAACTCGAAAGAATCTTTTAGATCCCCCGACAAACACTCGACTCAGGTTATCTATTATCGTAATCTTCCTACGGGATTTTTTTTAACTGCGTTGCGTTAACGAATAACGGGATAACATCACGTTTCTCTCAGCGCCTTTCAACGTTCTACAACTTTTATTCTTTGCAAGTTCCTGTCTCTATATGATAAACGCTGGTTATCCGCGGAAGGAGCCAGGACAACGAAGTGTTACTCGATGATCAAAGACAGGAAGATCCTGGTACGCGATAACGTT
>NW_022884084.1:0-24940 GCF_011952255.1 Bombus vosnesenskii | reverse complement strand
CACGTGTATGCTCTTCCGAGAATTCGGCGGAAAGAGTGTGAAGATATCGATGGTACATTGGGCACGTCGGTGTTGCGCTTTGGCGGCGTCGCGCTTTGCATCCGGAGCCGTTGAAAAGTTCCGTGGCCCGTGCCGCCACAGATCTATAAATTTTAATATATTATACAAAATTATTCAGTTAGTTTTCATTATTAGAGCAGCAATCAGTACATGTTAACAACAAAATTATGTACCATATCGTCGTTCACTGCTATGGGTATTTGGGGTCTTACAAAAAAGAGAGGTGACAACGAAGCAATCATAACTACAAAAGAAGTTCTAATAGCAAAGGCCGATGCATTATACGAGCAAGAACAATACCAGGAAATACATGACCTTCTAATAAATTATAAAGTAATGACATTATGTATATCACTTATAAATGTAGATAATAAAAGTGAATATTTTTATAGGATAGCGGTGATATTGAAATTATATGGCGTTTGTGTAGAGCAATGTATAAATTGTCTAAAATTGTGAGTGAAGTGGATGGAAAGAAATTAATTTTCGAAGCTTATGATTTAATACTTGAAGCACTTGAGATAAAAGAGGATAATTGGGCTGCACACAAATGAGCATCGATTCTCCTTAATTCTAAGACTCTTTATGAAGGAGTAAAAGCACAAATAAAAGAGTCATATAATATTAAGAAACATATGCTGGTATATTTCATGATAATATATTAATATATATATATATGTCGGAGATGAAAGAACACCGGAGCCTTTGGAATTTTGGATAATCCCGCAACATTGTAACCTAGAGTCTACTATAGCTGTAATTGAACAATTGTAGTTATTCAACCCGATTGTAATTATTCGAGAATTGTGATAATGAGCTGGGGCTCGAGGCGACAGTCAGTCGCCGAACGTAGCCGCGGTCACGGGATGAACGCTTTGCCTAACAAAGGTATGGAGTAATTCTATAGCTCTCCTTAAGAGAAATATTTGTGGCGACACGCGACAGTAAACATTCCAACGGTTTCTGTCCCGTGGCTCGCCACGTGCAGACCCTATTCTTCGAGTAAGATGATTGCCAGATGTCGATGCGTCTCCGCAGTACATGTTCGGCTAGCCCGAGGGCTCGTTATAAATCTTAAGGTTTAGTTAACTAAAGTCCTTCAAACGGACAAACGGTCTTTGTCCCAACTACGGGAAGATAGTGGAGACATATTTTTCAACGAGCGGCGTCTTCCACTAACAACTTTCCCTCGAGGGCGGCTAGCATCCTTTTCTAACCACCGATATGGAGATTGACCAATTAGCAGCAACGTCAATTTCCCTTACTTTCTGAACGAAGGCTTTTCTCGACGAATCCGATGATCTCGTATCCTTAGACACACCCCGTTATAGTTTTCCTGTGTGGCATCATCGGGCCGGGAAAGGCATTCTCGCTCGCGATCTCATCGATCAAAGAGTAACGCTTTCGCGATCAGTGATTATTCTCAGGCTTGGACTTTGTGAGTACGTTCTGTTGTCATCCCGTTGGCCGCGGATTCGTTATTTAGCCCGAGAGCATCGTCACTAGTGTCGCGAGTGCCGAACCGCCGTGATCAATTCTTAAGACTGTAATAATTCTATCATTGTAATAAACTACGCCTGTGTGTACCATATCAATGGCTAATCCTCGAGAAGATTCATTTGACGCCCACAACCCCATTTCCAGTGATGATCCGACATATATATATATATACTTATAAATATTTCATTCCCTGACACAATGTCAAGCAATTGTATCGAATATGTTTAATGTCGCAGAGAGCAATGGAACTAAATCCAAAAGAACCAACACTTATGTACGTGCTTGGTACTTGGTGCTATCAAGTTTCTGATTTAACATGGTATCAAAGAAAAATTGCATCTGTAATATTTGGAGAACCGCCATCTTCATCATTCGAGGAAGCTCTAAAATATTTTGAATCTGCAGAGGAAATTGATCCCAATTTCTATAGTCAAAATTTATTAATGTTGGGAAAAACCTACTTAAAATTAAATTAAAAAGAGCTAGCTACGAAATATTTAAAAATGGCCCGTGATTATCCTGCAAAGAACGAAGATGATCGAGATGCTAAACAGGAAGCGCAGAAGTTGTTAAAGAAATTTTAACAAACTGGACAGAAGTTATAACCTATTATATGATAAATTGGAATTGAAGGGATAGAAAGGATAAAGAAAAATTTAGAATCTATCTTTTAAGTAGAAGTATAAAGTTTATTTACTATAATGTACAATACAACTTATGTGTGATGAGCCTGTTATAGACAACATCTATTTACAGTTCCCAAGTAAAGTAAGTAGTAGTTCCCATATGAAGTAGTCCCCAAGTCTAATTAGTTTAGCGATCAGGAAAGTATTCTTCTTCTTCTTCTTCTTCTTCTTCTTCTTGTTCATCTTCATTCGTATTCCTGCGACGCCCCAGAATTGCTTCTGCTTGCAACCTGGTGAGCAACTGGAGATATGGACGTGCTGCTGGGCTGCCTGATCTTCGTCCCGTCCTTCCCGTCAGATGGTATAAAAGGTAGCGATGCAGGCCAAATTCCGAGATGAATTCACCACATGGGCAAATAAAGCTCACCATAACGTAATTCGGTGGTAAACTGTCTGGAGATTGTGTTCTGATGTGCAAGCTATTGTAACCAAGCGGGCCCTCTCCCATCGTTTTGTTATAAGGCACGATCTGGAAAAATAAAATTAAGATAGGTAAATGAAAAATAAATAAATAATAAATAAGGAAATAAAATAAATAATTTCAAACAAATTGTTTGAAAAATCAGTGGAAGAAACGATTTGAAGGAAATAAAATACTTACTGCTCCAAGGGTGGTGAAGATGTATAAGGACGCTTTCAATCGCGAAGCGCTTCCAAACGTGAAGAACTTTCGAACTCGAAGTACTTCCAAATGCGAAGAAGAATCTGGAAAAATAAAATTAAGATAGATAAATAAAAAATAAATAAATAATAAATAAGGAAATAAAATAAATAATTTCAAACAAATTGTTTGAAAAATCAGTGGAAGAAACGATTTGAAGGAAATAAAATACTTACTGCTCCAAGTGTGGTGAAGATGTATAAGGACGCTTTCAATCGCGAAGCGCTTCCAAACACCAAGAACTTTCGAACGTCGAGAATTTTCAAACGTCAAGAACTTCGAAGCGTCAAGAACTTTCAAACGTTCTGTTCGATAGTCGAATTGGGAATGTGATCTCCGAGCTAGTTGTCGGGCTTATATAGACGCCATTTCGCTTCATGTTTGCCACCATTGCCTGGGTTAAGACTCTTAAGGGGGCCCCCTTATTAACAGGCTGGTAAAGCCTAAGCAGTTGTTCATTTGTTTGGTGTATGAAACACGGTTTAAAGGACAGACGTATTGTGCAGCAGGTATGCGAAACCTTCTTAATTACGGAAAGTCCGAGAATGCTTCTGAGAATATACAATGACAACAGAGTTGGGGGAAAGTGCGATTCTTATTTATTTTTGCCCCTTTAATGAAGGTCATAACACCGGTCCGCACCTTTGTTAGACGGATCGCCCGTCCCGTTGACCGTGGCTACGTTGGGCGGCAGGCTGTCGCCCCGAGCCAAAGTTCACCGTCATGAATCCCGAACAGTTACCATCGGCTTGGATAACTGCGATTGTTTCATTACGGCTATAGTAGACTCTAGATTACAATGTTAGGAGGTTAGGAGGGGCCCCGGCGTCCTTTCGTCTCCGACATATTGAAACATTGAACGATACATTTACCATCGCCTTATTATTTCTTATGCATTAATTACACAATCGTCGTATTAAGTATATGGTAAGTACAGCAGAGAAATATTTGATCGATATAGTTGTCGGTCGCTTGAGCTATTCCGATGATTATATTGTAAGTATCGTTGGCTTTGAATATATTTTATCATCAAGGGACAGCTTCTTATTGTTGGTATTTGGCGGAGGGTTACGATGACGAGTGGTAAACTCCTTCTAGGTAGGTTCAGGGAGAGGACAAGAGGTAGCTATATAATTCAAAAGCATTAATACTTCCCGTTTTCCTTCTGCTTGAAAGAATGATTTATTGTCATTAGCCGATTTTGCGAAAATTTGTTGAAAAATTTGCGGCTAATTTTCCCTTCAAAGTGTTCCAAAAAAGTGAAAAATTGAAATTTCGAAAAACCCTCCCAGCGTTACCTGGGGAAAACTGTTACCTAACGAATGAACTTTGAGTTTTTGATTTCAGATGATGCAGCACCAAGTTATGAGCAATTCTACTTTTTTCCGAGACACGTCCGAATAATTACTGCCATTGCCGTATTTTTTAATATTTCTCCGTGAAAATTTTATACAATATTCTTCGAATGTCATACTTTAATGTACTATTGGTTTTAATAAAGAGTATCTAGAGCCAATCTACCTAAAAAGTTTTGATAAATTCCCATATATCGCGTTATTTCTGTTCGTACTATACCAGGATGGACGGCATTCACTGTAACACCAGTTCCTATATGACATAAAAAATAATGCTTTATCGATTGTATTATTTATTCAAAAATAAATTTTATTTTCTGTTAAAATGACAAAACCTTTCAATTTATTTGCCAATTCCTTTGTAAATAGAATATTAGCTAATTTGCTCTGTGCATATGCTTCGCCAGGCTCATAGGTTTTCTCATTATTCAAATCGTCGAATTTAATTTTGCCACGCTTGTGTGCACTACTTGAAACATTTACAATCCTTGATGGTGCAGAATCTTTTAAAGTGTCTAACAATAAATTTGTTAGTAAAAAGTGTCCTATATGATTCACACCAAATTGCAATTCAATTCCTTCTTGGGTATACATCTTAGGACATCTCATTACTCCTGCATTATTTATAAGAATGTGAAGCTTTCTTTTCTTGTGTTCTACAATGGAAACAGATAATACAAATTATGCTATAGATCTATTGATTTAGATATAATAAGTTCAGGAAGAATTTCTTCCCAATTTAGTATTCAAAAATAGATGAACACTTTATACATATAACAAAGCTATGTTATTTCATTTCATTTCATACTCTAACATAGGATATGGTATATATCTTTCTTAAATTGCTCTGCAAACTCCCTAATACTTTTTTGAGATGCTAGATCACATGGTCTACAATAAACATATTTATTGCTACTTTCTACTACTATGTCACGGCGTGTCTAAAAAAATGATCATTAATTTTATAAGGTTTTGAAACAGCCGCAAACATTTTTCTAAATAAATAAAACTGCACCAATAATTAACGGCAATTTTTTAGAAATAATCAATAGCATTAATTATCAATAATTTAGTAAAACATTGTACGATTTGTTTTTTCCTTCAAGTAATATACAATGTAAACGGCATAACTGAATTTGTAACAATTCAATCATGAAACAAATATACAATAGATTTTGATAATATTGATTAAAATGCAATAGTCCATTTCTATATATTATAATTTTTCTTAGTTTATTGTCATTGTTAATTTATATTATTTTAATCATAATTAATCATAATTCATCATAATTAATTCGGATTCTGTTTCGAGTACATGTCAAGTCATGGATATGGATGATTCAAAATAAAGAGCGAAATTTAATACTCAGAAACGTGTAATGTATTTATCGCAAATATAAAATTCTATACTTTATATATTATATAATTGATCGTATTTGATCGTATCAGACAGTAACAGAAAATAGATGAAGACACACACACACGCGCGCACACAACATCTTTACGATAAATCGAATTGAAAATATCGAGTTTTCAGTATCGAATCTGTCAATGCTGTTAATGTTTGCGTACTTTATTCGATTCTCATCTGACGTGGAATTTTCTAATTTTGCTGTCAGAATTACATCTGTCATAATTAATCAAATCTGAACACGTTGTATATTGTACAAATTTTTTATTTTTTTTCTGTAAATACTATAATTTAATATGTCGTTACGGAGAGCGTTATTCGTTATCAGAGATATAAAAGTATTACAAAGAACGCTTATTCATAGAAGATTTCAATTCACACATTTCAAAGGTTTGGAATTATATCTAAGCACGATTTTATTTTTTATTACTTTTCTATTATTGCATAAGATTTTTAAACTTCGTTGCAACCAGAGAAATTTTCTAATTTTAGTCGATATTAGCTTTAACTTGATAATCTGACCGCTTGCAAATTGTAAGTGCAATGTTAATATTAATGATCTGAGGTGGTATGGTGATAGGTGCGTAAGGAACTACTCTTGGTGTTTTTAACGAACAATAGTTTAATTAGAACTAATCAACAATCAGAGTTAACAATTAACAACTAACAATTACACTTAACAGACAATAGGTAACAACTAACAAATAACGATAGACACCGAGAGATCATTCGACGCGTTGCTATGCAAATAGTACCGAGGAGTTACACATTTAATGGCGCAAGACAGACTGACTCTGCTTTTGTTTCGGATCGCGCAGATTCTTCCCTTCGTAGCCCATCGATATCCCCCATTTGCGTGCATTCATTAGATGTGCCGCCAGTGCTGGCACGTGTATGCTCTTCCGAGAATTCGGCGGAAAGAGTGTGAAGATATCGATGGTACATTGGGCACGTCGGTGTTGCGCTTTGGCGGCGTCGCGCTTTGCATCCGGAGCCGTTGAAAAGTTCCGTGGCCCGTGCCGCCACAGTACCCCCTTACCAGTGATAACGCTATATAAATGAAAAATGTATAAATGTTACAGGCAAGGGTGCACGTTCGCCGGCTCCTAACGCCTATCCGAGACCCGCCTGAAACCAATCAGGAAATCGAACTCTCCTGCCCGCGCGTGTGGTGTGATGAACTCTTGAGTCCCCTTCGCTTTGTTCGTTTCGGGCACCGGGCGGTATTGTTACATTGCGCTTTTCCGTGCTATGGTGTTCAATATTATCGTTAAATAGAAATGCGGGTTTCAATCGGTCTATGGACACTATTACGTTTTTATTATTTATTTTAATAGTGAAGGTCTTTTTTCCTCGCTCTATAACCTGATACGGCCCGTCGTAGGGTGGTTGTAAGGGGTCTCCGATGGCGTCGCGACGCAGAAATACATAAGGCGATGTTTCGAGGTCGCGGAACACGAAGGTTCTCTTTTCGCCGTGTCGCGTAATTGGATGAGGCCTGATTTTTCCTATTCGGTCTTTTAGGCGACTTGCGAATTCCGAATTGGCCTGTTGTTTAGTCGGTATAAAAAATTCTGCCGGCAATCGTATGCCGGTGCCATAAACCATTTCGGCTGCCGTCGCGTTTAGGTCCTCTTTAATAGCAGTTCGTATGCCTAATAGATCTATCGGCAAGATATCCACCCAGTTGCTCGTATCGTGGCATTTGATTGCTGCTTTTAGTTGTCGGTGCAGGCGCTCTACCATCCCGTTGGACGCGGGGTGATAGGCTGTCGTGCGCAAATGTCTGATGCCGAGCAACCGGCATAGTTCGTTAAATAGGTTCGACTCGAACTGGCGTCCTTGATCGGTCGTTATTTTTAAGGGCACGCCGAAACGAGATATCCACGTGGAAAGGAGAGCCGAAGCGACGGTTGCCGCCTCCATGTCGGCGATGGGAATGGCTTCGGGCCAACGCGAAAAACGGTCGATACACGTTAGACAATATCGGTAGCCTTTTGAATATGGCATCGCGATAATGTCTATGTGTAAGTGTTCGAAACGGCCCGCTAACTCTCCGAATGTTCCGACGGGTGAGGATACGTGCCTGGTGACTTTACATTGTTGACACGGGATACATTGTCGTGTCCAATTTCGAAATTTCGTCCAATTGGACGAATTTGGACGAGCAGCTGTATATAACAAACTGAAATTCCGAACGCCTTATCGCGTGTGACCGTCCGGTCAGCATCCGATCTCAGCCGCCTGAGTGGCATTCGATCACTCCAGCCGTTCTCCGAATTTTACACTAAGTATAAACAAAACCTTCTCCCACTCCAACGAATGGAAGAATATAAATGCTCCCTTCAAAATCATCCAGTCAGCCTAAAAAAAATTCTTAACTAATCCAAGTATCGAAAGCGTATCACCGCGAACCGAAAAAATTGTATAAATTGAGTAAAAAATAAAAAGAACTTCATCTCCTTTTCGGAAATTAACAAGTTCCTTACTTTTACCCTAACTTTACACGACATTTTTGGCGATCCGTGCCAGGATCTATTCACTTCAGTGCAAACGAAATTACGATTTCGGCGTACGCGCATCGTTGAAGATCGAAGGATAATCGGACCCAGTGCGAATCTTTGCTACTACGAAGCCCTGCAGCAACTTTCAACGTTCCACTACGGTGAAACTAGACGAGAGGACTACGGTCAGCGCAGAGCAAGCCTACGAATAAGATTCGGAATCTAGAACCAACCAGAGAGGAAACATCGCTGAGACTCCTCAACGGTCATAGCTACTACGGTAAGCTGAAAAATCTGGATTCATTTTCACGATACCGTGTGAGAAAACCCAGTTTCTCAAGCGCTTCGAGACCAAATAGCAACAGTAGTTCAGACTCAATAAGCTCAATTAGTATCATGCCCACATCACGAAAAGACAAAGTCGAAACTATTGAAACCGTTTCTACAAACGGAGGTACGGACAATTCGATTCGTGCCATATTCGACGTGATACAAAAACAAATTGAAATTCTTGCGCAACGTGTAGAAGAGACACAACGGACGGCCGACAGCGAAAATAAGAAGCGTGCAGCGGAAATAGAACTATTAGGCAAAAATATATCCAAAATAAAAATAGGACGCGACGCTACTACAGAACTAGGCTCCCTTATTACTATGGACGAATCTGTTGCCGCGAGAGATAGAACTTCCCCACCATGCGTTCCAATTCGAACAGAAGAAGACAACCATCCCTCTTACGAAGACCGTCCACCGCAATTCGCCTCTCCGAGCTTACGGGCCAAAGGCGCGATAGTATGTATTCCGCAATTAAACGGCGAAGACAATATCGGAGTAGAAGAATTCATACGCGAAGTACGCGAATTACGAGCCATGTGTAGCGAACCCACGCTACTATTAAAAATGATCAAAATCTGCAATATGCCGATATACGAATACGGACACCTGTACGATGCCCTAAGACGAAACGTAGCCACCCAAGACTCTGTTAGAGAACATCAAGACCAGCTACGCGAAACGAGACAGCGTCACGACGAAAGTATGCAAAGTTATATCATCAGGTTCCGCAGAGCACTCAATAAGTTACAATACAGTACAACGAACGAATACCGTGACGAAATTACTAGACGAGCTATGAACGACAGGATTTTAAAAGACTCCGTGATCGATTTTATCCGAGGCCTGAAAGGCGAAATAGGACAATTACTACTCGCCAATCCACCATACAATATCCTTGAAGCCGAAAAGAAAGCCACCGACATCGAGCGATTCTTCAGGGAAGATCGAAATCGACGACCAAAACCAATAGAACGATTACGACTCCCTGAGCAGCAACGACTAACAACCAATAATCCTAATCCGATCACTAAAAAACCAACTCCAACACCCAATCCAATGCCAAGAAGCTTCCGACAAACCGAACAAATACCACTTGCCCAAAGGACACAATTAAAATGCTTCAAATGCAACCAGATCGGACATGTCTCCAGTCAATGTAAAAATTTTCGAACACCCAGCCAATTTCCGAGACCACCAGCAGTCCACAATCTCGAGACACACAAGGAAGAAATAGAGAATCCAACAGACCAGACCTACGAATTAACGCCACAACGGGAAGACTACCCACAGTACTTTTACGATCCGACGGACAGCGACATAAATTCCTCATTGACAGCGGAGCAGGAATTAATATACTCAAGCGAAGATGCGTATTACGACCAAGAATAACAAAAGAACGGAAATTCTCGATGGGACACTCTAAATTTAAAACCAACGAACACGCTTTGATAAAACTATTTGGCAAAACTCTAGAATTTTTTGTGGTAGAAGACAACTTTCCAATTATAGAAGACGGCATACTCGGTTTGCCAGCCCTATCTAAATTCAAATTTGAACTCTCGAATCAACAATTAAAACTTGACAATAATATACTTTTATTGCAACAGGAAAACGACGTACCTCCAAAACAAGCAGTGTCAAAAACAGTCTACCTGGAAGGAAAACCAACAACGATATGCTTTATCAATGGTGGTGAGTGCCCAGCCAAAATGACTAATTTTATCGAAAATTCAAATACGTACGATCAAGTCTCCACGTTTAAAGATTTAGTTAGACTTTCGCATATAGAGAAAACCCTCCGTGAACCAATCGAAAAGATATTGCTGTTCTACCTCGACGTATTCAATCTAGAGACCGACTTATTACCATGCACTAACATTACCAAACACACAATAACGTTAAAAGAAAATAAAATCATTAACACAAAATCTTAGCGACCGCCTGAATGCCATAAAGAAGAAATCAAACGACAAATGGACGAAATGCTACAAAAGAACATTATAGAACCATCTGATTCTCCTTACAATTCACCAGTCTGGGTAGTACCAAAAAAGGCAGACGCCTCAGGGAAACAGAAATGGCGAATTGCAATAGACTTCAGAAAAATAAACGAACTAACTGACCAGGACGCATATCCATTACCTGACATAGACGACATACTATCCCAATACTAGGCAACGCAAAATTCTTCTCAGCCCTCGATTTATCCTCCGGATTCCACCAAATCCCGATGGACATAGACTCTAAAAAGTACACAGCATTCTCCACACCACGAGGACACTATCATTACAATAGGATGCCATTCGGTTTAAAGAATGCACCTGCAACATTTCAACGCATGATGGATACCGCACTAAGAGGACTCATAAATAAACATTGCTTCGTATATTTAGACGACATTATAATACACGGACAGTCGATTGAAGAGCACAATAGCAACCTGGCGATAGTATTGCAACGCCTACGCGAACTCGGACTCAAAATACAGCCGGACAAATGCGAATTTCTCAAACCAGAATTAGAATATATTGGACATATAGTAACCGCCGAAGGTGTAAAGCCAAATCCCAAAAAATTAGAAGCCGTTAGCAATTTCAAACAGCCACGTAATCCCACAGACATCAAATCGTTATTAGGACTAGCAGGTTATTACCGTAAGTTCATCAGAAACTTTACTAAGATCGCGAAACCATTGACCGAACTTACAAAAAAGGAGACACCATTTCATCGGACAGATAAAACCCAGGAAGCATTCCAGACATTAAAAGACAAACTCTGTTCATCACCCGTACTAAAATTCCCAGACTTTGCGAAACCATTCACATTAACGACTGACGCCAGTAACGAAGGCATAGGTGCAATCTTATCACAGGACGGACATCCATGTTGTTATATCTCGCGAACTCTAAACCCACCGGAACGAAATTATTCCACTACAGAAAAAGAACTTTTAGCAATAGTATTGGCCGTGAAATGCCTCCGACCATATCTGTTAGGACGGAAATTCCTCATCCGAACCGATCACCAAGCACTAAAATGGTTACAGAATTGCAAAGACCCCTTATCACGCTTGATGAGATGGCGATTAAAACTAGAAGAATACGAATAAGACATAGAATACACGAAAGGAAAAGATAATACTGCAGCCGACGCACTATCTAGAATACATGTTCTGACCAGACGACGCGAAAATTTGAACATAGAACTCGATAAAAAATATCACGATTGGGAAAAATCTACCGACGCGTTACCCAAAATTCTCAAAATGACTCCGAACCGTAAATCTTTCTATCAATTATCCAAAACAGAGCTAGGAAATTACGACGGAATCGAATGGTTAACTAAATTAAACGAAATTATTCATATAAACGAAAAGATAGGTATAGGCGACGACAGTTTCACAGAGACCGAGAAGAACGCGATCAAACAAATTTTACTATTCCTGAACGACACCGTAAAAGAATTAAATTTTGCATGGGAACCAATTCAAACATATAGCGACGAAGAAATAGACGAATTATTGAAAGAAAATCACGATTTAGTAGGACACTCCGGTATGCAAAAGACATACGACCGCATTCGTGAACGGCACAGAGTACCAGATTTGATGAAACGCATACAACAACATATAGAATCAACACCTGCGAAACATCTAAAACTACACGTATCAGACCGCGCGAAGAACCTTGTATCACCGACACACCCCTCGAACCAAACGATAAAATTGCTATGGACTTATTAGGCCCACTGAAAAAGACGAAAAAAGGCAATCAGTACATTCTATCCATACATGACGAATTGACAAAATACTTAATACTCGTACCACTAAAAACTCAGCAAACGGAAACAATTTGGAACGCACTCTTGAATCATTACATTTACATCTTTTCCGCTCCAAAAAAGATATTAACTGACCGCGGACAGAATTTTATATCTAGTTTAATGCAACAGTACGAAGACGCGTTCAAAATCAAACATATCAAAACGACATCCTTCCACCCACAAAGTAACGGATCGTTAGAACGGACACACGCAGTAATAACGGACATGTTAAAATCGATACAGCGAAATTCGGATGAAGAATGGGACGATCAACTTAACTTTGTATGCCTTGCATATAACACAATGATACACGACTCTACTGGTTACACGCCATTCGAACTCACATTCGGACACCAAGCCAATCTTCCCTCCACATTATCCAAGAATCCCCAACGCACATACGCAGACGAAGTCACGTTCCGCAAAAAGGAATGGGACTCTAGACTCCGACACGCTCGCGAAACATTGATCAAAAGTAAACAGCGATATCAGCGCGATCAAAAACGTAAAATTATAAAACCTCAATCAGTTTTCAAAGAAGGATGAACTCCGTTTTAATACATAACGATCATAAAAGGCATAAACTTGATGTGGAATGGTTAGGACCGTACACGATTGATAAAGTATGTACTCCATACTATCTGATTCAAGACAAAAAGATACACGGTTATCGTTTAAAACCTTACATTCCAGGTCGACGCTCCTCTTTGCCGGAATAGTATCCGCGCAAATAAATATTACACCATTAGAAGGAAACTCTGTATTCGTAGAAAACATAGGAAAAGGATATTTATACAGCGACACTGCCAATGTAATAGTAGGATTAGACACTAGCGACATATACGAACAGATAAGCGCAATAGAATCATATAAATTAACAATAGACTCACGTGCAATCAGCAAACAATACGTCGAAGAGTTAGGCGGATTACAAAATCGCATCAATAACCTAAGACAACTCGCAAAACACTTGAAAGCGTTAGCACATACCGGGAGCACACGAGGTCTGCTTAACATCATAGGTTCCGTATCGAAAAGTCTGTTCGGAACTCTCGACGACGATGATCTTACGCTCATAAACAAAAATATGGACAAACTATTCGATGATAATAATAAAATCAAGACCATAATAGCTAATCAAACAGCACTTATTAGAAAAATTGTAAACTCAGAAAACCTAAACCACTTAGAGAGATCATATAGTGATATATTAAAATTACAACAGCAGGCAAATATCGATAGATCTATGCTTAAGATGATCATGAAAGTCGACACCGCGATGCAAACTTTACACTTCCAATTAGATAAAATACTTAACGTCATGATATTAGGCAAACAAGGAATAATTAGTCCACAAATACTTGATCCCAATGAATTCATAGAAAATTACGCCAAGGCAATAGGTAGCCAGATGTACAACACCGCGATTTCTGCCAAAACCGAACATTTTCAATTCACACTCGACATTAGTGATCTTAAAATCTTCACAATAGATGACAAAATATTTTTCAAAATCATAGTACCTTTAGTCTCTAACACAGAATGGAACATATTACAAGTATATCCTATCCCGAGTAAGAGAAATGGAGTATTTTTGGCTCCAGTAGTCGAACATCAGATATATTTAACTTCAGGTCTTTCATTTATAAACGCTGATATCGAGTATTTCAACCAACTTTGTAAGAATCGAGCCGGAACCACTATATGCAAACAAACACTACCAATCCATGACAGAAATTCAAGAACCGATTGTCGCAGCGAAATAATAAATTTCAAACCACACATTGAACATTGTCAAATAACTGTACTTAAGATTGAAGACATTAGCTTTATACCGCTCAAAACTAGCAACTGTTACATTGCGATACCAGCAAATCCGATAGAAATAGACACAATTTGCCAAACGAAGCATACCTTACAAAAACTTGACAAGCCTTCCATCATAAGAGCTAACACTTCTTGCGATATATTGTACAAAGACGAACACATGCGTATAGGCGAAACAAAAAACGAAGTCATATACGAAATCAAAACAAAAACCCTAGCGCTCAAAACAAACGATAGTTTCACTCATCTATTAGATAAACTCGAGCGAGCACCGAAAATAATAGATAATTTACAAGGCTATAAAACAACGATCGATAAAATAGGCGACGAGATAGAAACTCTTAATTTCGAACACAGAATTTAAAATATACAGTATTGGGGACTAACCACGCTCCACATATCAGGGTACATAGCATTAGGCATACTAGGTATATATGGATTAAACAAAATAGGGGTATTCAAATGCATCAGGAAATGTATACCGAACAAATTATGTATCAATTTATTTTGCTGCCGAAATGAAACTGTAATCAACAGCCACAATGCGACAGCCCCACCAGTACCACTCACCCTGGGCTCAACACCCAACATCTGTATTCCGACCAACACATACCACTCAGATGAAGAGGAGGAATCAGCTGTAATTTTCAAGCCACGTCAAGTCCGATTCCACAAAAGTCTTCTGAAGAGAACTTGAGGGATCAAGTTCAATCTAAGAAGGGGGGAATGTCACAGACGAAATTCGAGCAGCTGTATATAACAAACCGAAATTCCGAACGCCTTATCGCGTGTGACCGTCCGGTCAGCATCCGTTCTCAGCCGCCTGAGTGGCATTCGATCACTCCAGCCGTTCTCCGAATTTTACACTAAGTATAAACAAAACCTTCTCCCACTCCAACGAATGGAAGAATATAAATGCACCCTTCAAAATCATCCAGTCAGTCTAAAAAAATTCTTAACTAATCCAAGTATCGAAAGCGTATCATCGCGAACCGAAAAAATTGTATAAATTGAGTAAAAAATAAAAAGAACTTCATCTCCTTTTCGGAAATTAACAAGTTCCTTATTTTTACCTTAATTTTACACGACAAGAGCAACGTCGAAAGAGACGGCGTAGCCAGCCGCTCTCACGAAACTCGCTCGCTCCAAGAATGCCGTGGCTCTCTTTTTCGTCCGCGGTCACCCTTTGTCCGTGAATTGGCATTAAGCCGCACCCCGATCTGTGCGCAGATCGTTTTCCACTGCGAACACTGTAAAGGGCAATTGTACGTCGAGTCGTACGCGGAAGCCTTTATCCCGCGGGTTACATTATCGCAGCCCGTGGTTTCCGTATACTCGCCCTATAGCGAGCCGCGTTAATTCCAATTTATTCGCCCTTTCGAAACGTGGCTCGAAACTTGATCCGTCTTATGCTCGCCAGTCTTTATCCTCGATACGAGAGATCGATCGACGTATTGCACGTATTCGTCTCTTTTAAGCCGCCAAAGTAGCCCCGCCAAAGTAGCGCCAAAACCCCGATCATTTATCATTTAATATATATCCTACGTTTCATCGTTCTTGCATTGTTTGGTTCCTCGACGTTGCACTAATCGGAGCAGATGCAAAGTGTTGGATAATCGATTCGAGATAATGGGATCTCGAGCGACAGGCGTCGTAGAGCCAAGGACAACCATGCCCGGACAGTGTCACGGTTACGAGCGCGAAGCCTTTTAATCGTCTTTCGCTCGTAATATGCGCTCGTACGCGCGTATTACGCCGATCCCGACACCGATCACGATCGATCGCGAGATCGCCAAATTAACGCTTAAAGCGACCTTCCAATCGCTACGTTCGGATCGCGTCGTCGGCGCAGGTACCGCAGTCGAGGTTGACACCTCCTCCTTCGCTCGTCTCGTCGTTTCTTGCTGGATCGCGAGAGAAAAGGGCTGATATCCTCTGAAACGCGCGACGCGGCATCGAGTTGTACCTCGTCGCGTTCTACGTATATCGACGATCCGTCAGAGAAGAACATCGGGAGTCCTCGATCGCACTCTCTCGAGCCGTCAAGCCACTCACACCCGCTTTTCGCTCGACGCGCTACCCAGAGAAATTAACGAAAATAGAGGTAACCGATCGAGCGCGTTTGCGCTTACGCCAACGAGGAGAATCTCTCGAAAAGACGAATCGATTCTTTAAGAATACGGACAAACTGTGTTTCCGGGTTTGCCTTCGGCGTCGCTGGACCTTACGCGGAGATCGTTCCGCGGCAACGACGATAAATCCTATGCCCTGGCGGATTCCCTAGTTTAGCCTGCGTGGGTCTAGCGAATTATCCGTCTTTTTTGTCGAGAGTCGCGATCCCCGGCAACGAGGTTGCAACCCGCTCGAAATCGTTGCCGTTATAAATTGCGTAGCGATAGGAAGACATCGATTCGTCGATCGAATCGAGGGGATGTAACGTCTGTGCGCGCATTTAGTTTCTAGAATCGCCAACGACATGTTTATTATCGACGGTTTCTTATTTAAAACGGTCGTTAACGAGACACCGTTTACCTACGACCGATCTAGTCGCATTTACATCGAGTTGCTTTCCGTGGTTCGAACGATTCGAATTCGTACAGCCGATTTACCGGATATTATCGACGACCGGACCTCGAGGCCCGAAATTACGAGGGTCGACAGCCTGATGATAACGCGTCGCCATTCTTCGGGCGTATTTCGATCGCTGTTAATCCGGCCTCGTTCTGCGAGCTGCAATCCGATCGAACTCTCGACGGAAAAATCCTCGACGAGTGCGTCTCCGATCGAGACGACGCGGCGACGACGACGTCTGGAACGTCGAATCCCCCTGCGATCCTTAACGACTCGACACACGCGAGAACTCGAAGCGGGAGAGTGGAACCGCGCCGGATCGGGATCGGACTACTCTTAGGCCGGATATGCAGGCTTTATTTGCCCGTGATAGAGGAGTTGCATAAGGAGAAGGCGAGTGCACGGACGGCTGGTGGGAGCGATGAAGCGGTGCGAGAGGGAGAAGCTAGGTTTTGCGAACGTGGACGAGCGAGAAGGAACGAGAAGGGAGGGTTAGGTCGAGCAGGTCGTTGACGGTTGGAGGATGATGCCGTGTGGTCCCAGAATCGATCCCGGCCGGCCACCACCCCGACGCCGCAACCACCAAGCGTCGGCTAACTAGTTCTCGCAGATGTACGCGAGTACGTATAACGGCGCACACTTGCGCGACACGGGCTTACCTCTCCCCATCCAGCGCCGCTCCAACGACCGCTTCTCATCCACTCTCATCCACTCCGATCTACCGACCTTCTCGTCCTTCTCTCCTTCGCCCTCTCCTACGCCACTCTACGTTCCGCTCTACGCTCCCGTCTGCGTTTCGGTCTACATGGTGGCCAAGCCTCGGCCGAAACCTAGGCCACCATGTACCGCATACGATACGAACGTATCATCGTCGTCGTCGGATCACCGAGAGAGCAGGCTGCTGTCGCGCACAGGCACGCTACGACGCACAGCGTTACCCTCTTCTCTCTGCGAACGCTGACACCGCGTCGTACCGCTGTTGCACGCGTGTCTGCCAACTCGCGCGAAAGCCGGGTACCAAGCACAGACGTGGCGCGAATCGTACGCCGTGCTCGAAACGCCGAGCGAAACCAGGTTTCGTCGGAGCTCGCCGCCGCTTCCTACTTTGGATGGAAATTTCCGCCGGGTCCACCAGGTTCGAGCGTCGAGCCGAGAAACGAAAACGCGGCACGCTCCATACGAAAGAATCGGATGTACGCGAGAACGTAAACGAAAGGATCTGCTCTCCCGGGAACGAGCACGGCGACTTTCTTCGGAAATTTACAATTTTGATGCGCGGCGTTGCCTAGCGAAGCGATCACGGTGTCGGTGTTCGAGGCGGGCTTTCTCCGTCTTCCGCTCGTATTCCGCGCTCGCGATCGTTCACGGTCCGTCGCCCACGTCCGCGAAACTCCCTCGCCACCGCTGTTCGCTTCTCGCGAACGTCCGCGTGCGCGCCCCTTCTTTTCGCAACGTTCCAAACGTCCCGTGCTGTCGCAAAAATTACCTCGTTGCAAAAAGACACCGAGTTTTATCGCGACCAGCGGCAGAACGAAGGAACCGATCCGCCGCGGTGCCTACGTGCTCTGGACGCCGTTAGCGAGCGCTCGCGCGGGCCTGCGTTGTTGTGAATATAATCGGACGAAGAATCTTATTCGATTTAATTTCGCGATGCTAAAGCAAACCGTGTTTCTTCGTCGAAGAAACGCTCGCGGTGCAGAGCAAACAAATTTTCACCAACTTGGATGTTTTCCCCTTATTTTTCCTTTTTTCTCCCCGAGGGACCATTCGTCGAGAAGACAGCAAGCAACGGCTGTTCATTTTCGCGAATCCAGCGAGGATAATTACGGATAAAATCTTGAGAAACAGTCGCTAAAAAATGACCGGTCCCAAAGGGGGGAAGGATAGAACGGGAAAACGGATGTTCGGGCACGCTAGCGGCCACGGTTTCACATAAATCACCGGAGGTGAAAAAGCGGGAGCAATCGGGCCGAATATCGTATTTAGCTCTATCCGGCAAAGATTTATTTACGAAGTCGAGCTAACCACCGACGATACGTTTCCTTAAATCGCAGTGCCGCGTGGATACAAGCCTCCCGTTCCACGATCTTCCACTCCGTGTTCGCGCAGAAAGCGTAGAAAGCGTAGAAAGCGAAGTTTGAAAAATTCGCGCATCTTTGGCGAACGGCGAAACGAACGTGCGGTCGCGGAAAAGAAAACTATTAAAGGAACGAACGAGTAGGTGGATGGGCGAGCAGAAGAACGGGTAGAGAGAGAGAGAGAGAGAACAGAACGAACGAATAAATTAACGTTTCGAAGACAACGGGACGAAGACAATGGAACGAAGAGAGTCATCGGGATGTTTGAAACGCTGCGAGGATCTCTGAACTATTTCGCTTCTAACGAGTGAAAGGAAAGGAGAAGAAGCTTGCGCGCTAACTAGACGAGAGAAACAATTGGAACTTTCACGCTAAATAGGAAACGATTTTGCCTAGAATCGCAAACGAACACCGTTTCGATCCTTTAACGGGGGTTGTATCGATCGCGCGACCTGACACCTGCGACTTCAATGGCGAGAAACGAGAAGAGTTGGAGCAACTGCTCCACGAAATTTTTGTAATTCTCGTTTCCAGCGTCTAAATACGCGCGACGGTGCACAACGAAGCGTGCAGGAAGAAAGCCGACAGACGGAATCGCGTCCCCCTTCCGTTTCGAAATACAGCGGTGGCGGTAGAAACGTAACGGCGAGGCAGAAACTGTCGACGAAAGCGCGAAAGATCGCGTCTGATTTTTTCGACGAGCGACGCCTCTCTCTCTCTCTCTCTTTCTTTCTCTTCGCTTGGATTTTACGATGCGCCCGCGCCCTCTTCTCTCTGTCTGTCGAGAGAAGCGGGGGCAGAGAGACCGCGCCAAGTCACCTGTAATTTCCGGCCGAGAAGTAGCGGGTGGCGCCGCCCATCTTCCGCGAACGGCTTCTTAAGTCTTCTTGACCGTGGCGAGATTTTTCGGACCGCTGGTTGCTTATTTACGATGACGATCGAACTCGTTAACGCACCGAGCACACCGTACACGCCACTCGAATTCCAAATGGCCGCTCTCCGCGGAGCAAGTTAAGCTTTATCGAGCCCGATTGAACTTTGTAGTCGCTCGTGCTCGTCTTTCGTAGCCTGTCTCTCGCGGTGGGTAAATACCGCCCTTACGATCTCTTTCCTTCTCCCGTGTACGCGGCTACGCGATAAATTTGATATTTCGTAGTAGAGCAGCGCCGATCGCGAACAGTAGCGAAGCTTTATCGCTTGCGAATGAACATCGTCGAATATTTCGGCGTAATACGGTGGCAAGATTTTTCGGTTTATGCGTTCGTAGTGGCGCTAATATTCGACGGAAGAAGGAGATGAGACGGATCTAGCACTTGCCAGCTTATTCGACCAATTCGAATCGTATCCGACAAAGGAGATGACCATCGCAATCGACTCCCCGAAAGATACGCAGATGGGAGAAGGCCGAACCCAGTTCTTTACGTTCTTTCGTCTTTAAACGAGAGTTGTCTGAAAGTGATTAGGTTTCTCGTCGTTTAAAGATTCGAGGCCCCTCGCTAGAAAAACGAATTGAACGCGAATGACACCGTTCGAAAGATTCGTCTTTACGAGGCAAGAAGCGCCTGGCGTCGGTTTACAAGGATATCGAACTGCGTCAATTATCGTCGGTGTGTCCAGAGGAGCGATGGTATTTACCGGGCGAGCCGGGTCGATCGCTCGGTTCAATAAAATTCTCGTTAAGGGAGAGATAGCGAGGTGTAGGCGAGTCGGTGACGTGGCACATAGCCAGTCGGTGTGTTACTACGAAATTACGAAGCAATTTCGCAGGAAATATATTGGGAAATGATTTCGACGCCGACATCGAAAGTATCTATTACACGACTAACGTTACCGTTACACGAGACCAAGCTTGTACGGATTATAACGACGAGGTTGATGTCGCGTTGAGCCTGTATCGTCGGACACCTGCCACGAGCAGATTGACGTAAGCAGGCCAACGTCGATTATAGGAGATGGTATTACCGGCGGTCACACAGATTTTCCTACGAATCGTCGGTCTCGTATTTGCGATTTCGTAGGTATCCTGCCGAGGAGGACAGCCAATTTAAGGACAAGCATATTGGCTTCGAATCGAGGCGAGAATTCGTTCGGCCCGGCTTCGAATTTGCTTCGAATTTGCTTCGAATTTGCTTCGAATTCGCTTCGACGAAGATTTTCTATCAAATTATTCGTGTCGTTCGTATTCGAGTTCCTTTCCCAACGTTCCACGCAGGGAAATTAAAAGGGACGATCTGAAAAAAGCAGAGTAAACTGGAGTAGCTTTGACCTGTATACCAGGTTCAAAAGGTAATTCAAACGTTTCGGTGTAGTTACATGTTTAATTAAGGAACGGTTAACCGGAATATCTTTGTAATTGAAAAGCATTGAATTCCGAGTAAAGTTGGCGAGCAGATTTCAGCTAGTTGAAGGGTCTTAAACGAGGTCGAAAATTCCACTAACGGCTATCTTGGAACACTCGATGAAAAGGATCCGTGGAGTAATGATTTTCCACAAACTTTATTCGGCATGTCCCTCGTACACGATGACGTAAAGCGACCAACCATCGTGATTAACTCAAATACGGCGGAAGAAGAGAAAGAAAAAGAAAAGTATCGTGGAGAAAAGGTAATACCATCGTAACCGTCGTAAACCGTTGGCAGTTGTCGCCTATCGATGGTACGTTGATCGGGCCGGTTGTACGCGGAAGCTCTTTATCGACGGACTCGAAAGAACCTTCACATCCGGCGATCGCTAAGCAATTTAAGTTTAGCGGAAAATCCATTTCTCTGGCGAAGAAAAGAGTGCGAGCTAGCGGCGCGTGGAATATATTAACTGATTTATATCCCGGGATTTAATAACCTGGCGACGTTGGGCCGGAGTACAGAGGCTCTCAATTACAATCGGGACAGCGTCGTTAATACAAAAGGAGGCTCTTACGGTCTATAGATGGCGGGCCTTATCGGTGGCTCTCTGCCACCAGCAGGTTTCAGCGACGCTGCCTCGATATATCGATACAACCCCCCATTGGGTGAAACGACAGCGGGCTGGATGCTGTTTTTTCGCTACGGTCGGACCCGCGCTCCCTGTCGCGAAATGCTTTTGCGTCACGATGGTTTCGCGTCGGTTGTTTGCGCGCCGTTTCGTTACATTCCTGTGACTATAACGCTTGGTTACGAGTCGAAAAACGTTTCGTTTCCCGCTGATCTTTGCACGAGTAGGCATTTTTCTATTTTTCGACAGTGGATATTTTTTAGAAGTTTCTATACGCGAACATTCGTTGATTTATGCAACGTCGTATACGTATTGTCGTTGCTTGGACGCTGGTTTGCTGAACAGCGCGACGTTTTTCCATCGCGGGAATCGCACAGACGCGTAAAGCGAAGGCCACCTTGGTATTAGGTATTCTCTTTGAGAAACGTGCAAGCAGAATAGGAGAAAAACGGCACGAGACGCGTTGCAAGGCGCGAGTTGATATACTTGTACGTATAGCCAGAAGCGGAAGGAGTATTCGCTGAGACACGAGTTTCCAAGACTGACCGGGGCACTCGTCGCGTCTATTTCGCAGGATCGTTTTATTTTAGAAAAACCGGTCTCGCCGTTCTCTCCAGGCGGCGCCCGTAACTTTTCGCAAACTCTGTTGCCAAATTCCTGGCGAAGAGATGGAAACACGGGCGGCTGGATAGCGCGGTCCACGGGGAAAATTTTGTAAGAAAGAAATTTTTTAACAGGAGTCGGCCAGATTTTTTCCGCGCACCGATTCTGCGTCTCCAGTGCGAATTTCCGCGAAATTTTTCACGCGTGTGTATAAAAGGACGACCCTGGATGAAACGGGGCCGCGTATTTCGCGTAACGTTATTTGCTCGCCGTAGGGTACTTGCAAACAAACGCGTATTTGCCCCTTCATTACATTCGTTTGGCAACAACGTTGCCGTTGCAGTTCTTCCCCCCCCCCTCATCTGCGCATGGTTTTTCACGTGTTTATCACTGGCGATTTATGTTCCGCGTTGATTAATTTTTCAGCAGAAATGCAGCGACCGTTCCGAGGCAGGCCGCTCGAATATTCGCTGGTTTAGCTCGGGCGAACGCCGAAGATTCGTTTCTGCCGAGCTGCAACGGCAAACAGGTCGTTAAGCCTTTAAGTTCAGGCCTCGAGTGTACAGAGCAAACTCACGGCTGTTCGCTCGCCGCGCGTTCCAATGACAACGACGATCGGCAACGCAGCGATTAGGCATCGCGACAACGCGCGCCGAAACTTGGATCGGCCAGACCAACCACTGCGAAAGAAATTCTCTTTCCGTAGGATTCTCGAGAGGGGTCGGATTTCGATCGCAATCGCTATCCCAAATTGCGCGTCACTGGTTTACAAACGGTTCGAACGTAACAGCAGCTAGCTGTAAAATCGACGACTTGAAATCCGCTAATTAGTTTATTTTCGCACGACGGTGGGGCGATGCCCCGGTTAGCGAAACTCCCTTTCCCAATCGTTGATCAGTGTACGTAATATTATACGACGGGTTATTTACCGAGGTTACGACGCTCGCTCGATCGCAGTAGCTTCGGCGCACGCGAGCATCGCGACGCTCGGCTCGGGGCTCGGGGCTCGGGGCTCGTGGCTCGCGTGCCGCTCAAATTAGTCAACAGTCAACGTTTTGATCTTTCTTCTCGCGTCCCGATGCATTCACCGATATTAAAATCGGAAAATTTCCATTTCCATCCGCTTTCCGCGGCTCCACCAACTGTATTAATGTCTCGTGTTACAAACCGTACGTCCGATTTGCTCTACCATCGAATCCCTCTTTCATCTATCTCTTCGTATTCGACGCTGAATTTGTATTTTCATGCGGATTACGCGGTCCAGGGAATGTTGGTCGTTCCGGTTTTTACTTATTAATTGGAATTTAGAAATTTCAAAGTTATCGTAGACATCTAGAGACGGGTTGTTCGGAGGTCTCAAAGTTTCCAAAGAGAACGAAATTCGGCCAATCTAACTGCTCGGGTTAGGTCGTTTGAATTAAAAAAAAATCTGCACGTTCGATTTCCAGATAAATAAAATTTTTCGAATGCGATTCGCAGCGCGAAATTCGAGCAGCGGCTATTCGATACGATAATTGCACGATATAGAAGGGGTTTGTAACGCGCGCAATGCTTGCGTAGAATCTCGACGATAGGTACGCGGTATTTGTCGACTAGCTATAAATATCGAACAGTTCGACTGGCTGCGCGAAGTAGCGAGTTTCCACGCACGAGCAATAACGTTTACAATATATTCCAACTAACGGCAAATAGCGGTAATTGTACGCCAGCGCTTTGCCACAGCGATCGTGCGATAGCCAGTGGTACGTACGGCTCGTTCGTATTCACATTCGTGAAACTTAAATTCGGATCGCGCGAATGGCGAATCGAAACAGATCGAATGCGAGACTTCGGGGGGGGGGGGGGGACGATCGATTGGAGGGTATTCTGACTAATTCTCGGACTAATTCTCCGACTGATTCTCGAACGATGCCGCTCGAACGTGGACGAACCGTGTTAATGGACGATCTAATTTGCAGTTATCTGTTAATCGGTTTAAAACGCTCTATATTTAACCGGGCATTCTATTATACTTGGCTGTTTCATTCGCTAATTTTTCATTTCATCTCGGCTCAGCCGGCACATCGTCGTTCCATCAGTCGCGTCGATCGAGCGAGCGGAATTTAAATTACCCGTATAATCCTCGAGCGGTATCGCGGCTCGTTAAAATTACACCGACAGATTTATTTGCCGCGCGTTTGACACTAGTATTTGTATTGTATTGACTAGTATTTGTTTGCAACTAACAATTTTTAGCATTTCGTTAAAAATATTTCTTGGCAACAGCATCGTATGAAATATATTAGGTTGTCCGAATAATGTCTTTTTTCGCAAACGTCGTTTATCTCAACAGAACAAAATGGATCGTACGTAATGCGACAAAACGATATAAAGCAAATAACATTGTGCGTCTATTATTTCCTCATAAACAGAAAGAAACTTTTCGGATATCAATCAAAGAACTCGTATAGCGTATCTCTGTGAAGAAAACTTGCAAAGGATCGGTTTAACGCCTTAGGTACGATTGAATTTTGTGCGGGGACGTTCCTTCGTAGGGCAGGGTTTGACGCGAACTAC